>NC_079197.1:151647051-151809551 GCF_029499605.1 Hyla sarda
CGACTTATGCTCACAGCGGGAAACACGCTTCTAAATCCTCCTGTGTGTACCCTAAGGCTACGTATCCACTTGTTTGTTTGTTTTTTTAAACGCCACAAATGCTGCACTATGTTTTTTTTTTCTTTTTGGTGAAAAAATGCTGAGGCCAGATATTAGCTGCAGGTCAATAGGGGTTTATGAAATGCCAAACCCACTTGGCGTTTCTTCAATCCTGATGTTTTTCAGCACTTTAGGGCTCAGCGGGCAAATTTCCAAATCACAGCATTTTGAGACTAAAGCTTTTTTTTCATTTTTTAATAAAATCTTGGAGTTTCTCTCCTATAGAAGTCTATGGGAATGCATAAACCTCATTAAAAACTCAATGTGGGGTTTGCATTGGCATTTTAATTATGTTTTTTTTATATTACACAATTAAATAAAAAGGGTAGGCAGATGAATAATTGCTAAAGGAGAAAAAAAATAAGTTTCCACACAAAAGAAAAAATGGCAAAATTCCGATTCTGGCGTTCTCAGATATAATCGACATGTCTATTCTTTCTGCGGATTCCACTCGGAAATGCATTGCTGTCTATGACATTTTCGGACGAGTGTACATAACTAACTGTAGATTTTCCATGCAGACATTTGTATGGCAGATCTGCAGCAAAATAAATTACCAAACTCATATACACACAGTGAACATTTTTCTGACTGAAATTCACCTGTGATGATTCTCTGTCACTGACAGAAGATGTGACTGAAAGGAGAAACAATCCGCAGGTAGAAGTTACCTTATATACTCGAGTAAAAGGTATTATAGACATTGGGGAAGATTTATTAAAACCTGTCCAGAGGAGAAGTTGCTGAGTTGCCCATAGCAACCAATCAGATCACTTCTTTCATTTTAAACAAGGCCTCTGCAAAATGAAAGTAGCGATCTGATTGGTTTCTATGGGCAACTGGTCAACTTTTCCTCTGGATGGGTTTTGATAAATCTCCCCCTATAAGTGTAGGGTGGGAAATACATCATCCCCCCTGTCATCATCCCCCCGTCATCATCCAGACCCCCGTCATTAACACCCCCGTCATCATCACCCTGTCATCATCCCCCCCCCCCTTCATCATCACCGCCTGTCAATCCCTTCATCAGTGGTCTTCAACCTGCGGACCTCCAGATGTTGCAAAACTACAACTCAGAGCATGCCTGGACAGCCATCGGCTGTCCGGGCATGCTGGGAGTTATAGTTTTGCAACATCTGGAGGTCCGCAGGTTCAAGACCACTGCGGCCTTCGTCATCATCCAGACCCCCCCCCCCCCCCTTTAGTTTTCTACTCACCTTCCCTCTGTGGGAAGGAAGGGTGAGCTGGTTCGGGCCATCTATGCTGCAGGGACCGTCTGTTGGGGAGGGTTAGTCGTTCTGGGCTGTCCATCTTCACCGTGAGGCCCTTTTCTCCACTCCGGGCCGGCCCCGGACTAGTGACGTCGCACAGGGACGTTCATGCGCAGGGACGCTGCGCACGGACGTCCCTGTGCGTCGTTGTCAAGGCAACGTCACTAGTCCAGGGCCGGTCAGATGATGACGAAGGCCGCAGTGGTCTTCAACCTGCGGACCTCCAGATGTTTCAAAACTACAACTCCCAGCATGCCCGGACAGCCGATGGCTGTCCGGGCATGCTGGGAGTTGTAGTTTTGTAACATCTGGAGGTCCGCAGGTTGAAGACCACTGAGAAGGGATTGACTCGAGTATAAGCCGTGGGGGGCGTTTTCAGGAAGGAAAATGGTGCCGAAAAACTCGGCTTATACTCGAGTATATACGGTACTCACAAGATCGGTTCAGGTTGGTGATAATTTATCTATTTAGAAACCTGTCTGCAGAATGGGAGTTTATATTTTTATATTGCAGACTTGTCGTGGATTTCCCCATTGATATCAATGGGATGTAAAAATCTGCAGCAAATCTGTAGCATTTCTTCATCAGTTCCATAGCAAACCTGCACCAATATCTGCACAGATTTTCATGTCGATTTTTTCCGCAAGTCTATCTAGTGTCCATTTATCCTTAGTGTCCACATTTATGTTTATAACTTCATTTTGATTTTTTTTTTTATAGTAAATTCATAACTTCATATTACAATTAACAGATGGTCCTGAACACGATGACGCTCCGTCACTGACGGAGGATGTGACTGAAAGGAGAAACAATCAGCAGGTAGAAGGGACTCACAAGATCTCTTCAGGTTGGTGATAATTTATCTTTTTAGGAACCTAATAAATAAAGGATAGGTTCATCTTTGGTGCGCCCACTCTTATATTTTAGAAAGGTTTCTATACTGTATTTTAGCAGTTTGTCCTTGGTAATAGGTTTTATGCCATATGTTTTAGTTACTCTACCAGACATTTTTACGGACAAACCGGAGACATCACTAGACGGTGAAAAAGTACAGTGCGAAACCAATGAAAATGACATTTTGCAAGTGGAAGTTGATTCAGAGACCTATATAGGTAAGTTCCTCTAAAGGTCCACAAAGTCAGGGTAAAGAAAGGCAACTCTGGTTTTCCCAGGTCCACACTTTTTACTTACAACACCTTCGGCATGGTCTACAATTGTAAAATGGATGTGTATGTTTTATGTAGGTGAATATTACCATAGACATATATCTGAAGCAGAGGAACACTTGGCAAGAATTCGGGAGAAGGAAATCCATGGTGATACTTGGGCAGGTAAGCAAGTATCCTACAGGGGGCTTCTTGTTCATATTGCATGCCCTAAGCAAAAATAAATAGAGCTTTTTGGCATGTTATATGCCATCTCTAGAGGTAGCCAAACATGAGATAGCTGTCAGCTGAACACTTGTGTGACGAACAACTATCTCTCCAGATCATCTGTTATGATGGATACACATTTTCGCTTAGCTTAGATGAGCGCTCATATGTTCTGAATAGAGTAGCAGTAAGCCTCTGCCAAACTCTGCTAGTGACATCTTAGCTTCCTTGTCTTCATCTGTCGGAGAAGAGTCGAAAGGCCCCCCATACACATAAGATGGTTGGCCAGTCCAACTCACACATGTTCTGGTCCCCAGTGCAATCCTCTTCCTGTTTCTGGGGCTCGACATGTTATGTTGCAGCTCAGTGTATCCATATATACACATGATGGGGAAATTCAATTATTAGACAAGACAGTTAATAAAGAGTATCCCATAGGGCAATCACTCATGAATCAGCAGGTATTTCCTTTCTGCTTCTTTATTTTCTTAAAGGAAAACTGTCAGATATTTTCTCCTGCACTATCCTCAGTACTGGTGGATAGTGCGGGAGACGCTGATTAAAACAAGCCCTACCTTACCCGGATCCGCCCGGCCGTTCGCCCGCAATTGTAGTTTTATTCTATGTGTATATCTTGCTGTAACTGGCACGGGCGGGGCTTCTGCAGATTAACTGGCACTGACGTCAGTGCCACTTATGAATATTCATCCCCCCTCCCTTCAGTTAGGAGCGGCGAAGACAGGGAGAGCTGGAGGGAGGGGGGATGAATATTCATAAGCGGCGCTGATGTCAGTGCCAGTTAACCTGCAGAAGCCACGCCCTTGCCAGTTACAGCAAGATGTACACACAGAATAAAACTACAATTGCGGGCAAACGGCTGGGTGGATCTGGGTAAGGTAGGGCTCATTTTAATCAGCATCTTCCGCACTATTCACCAATACTGTGGATAGTGCGAGAGAAAATATCTGACAGTTTTCCTTTAAAGACGATATGTTCTTTACAAAAGAGTAAATACAGACATGGCATGCTGCAGTCTTTGCTTACGTCCGACTCTCCCAGCCATGGATGTGACATGTGGTGTGGAGGACATGTCTACAGTGTCCATTTTAAGACATCGTCAGTCATCAGACGTAACTCCGTCCTCCGTAGGGTGAAACGGCGTCCCACCTCCTCCCTCAGACCAATCGCCATCAGCCGCAACTCCGTCTTCCCTCAGGTGAAACAGCGTCCCGCCTCCTCCCTCGGACCAATCGCCGTCAGTCGTCAGCTGCAACTACGCACTCCGTCATGTGAAACGGCGTCCCGCCTCCTCCCTCACACCAATCACCGTTGTTACGCCGAGCGCTCCGGGTCCCCGCTCCTCCCCGGAGCGCTCGCTACACTCTCCCCACTGCAGCGCTCCGGTCAGATCCACTGACCCGGGGCGCTGCGATTCCGCTTCCAGCCGGGATGCGATTCGCGATGCGGGTAGCGCCCGCTCGCGATGCGCACCCCGGCTCCCGTACCTGACTCGCTCTCCCTCGGTCCTGTCCCGGCGCGCGCGGCCCCGCTCCCTAGGGCGCGCGCGCGCCGGGTCTTTGCGATTTAAAGGGCCACTGCGCCGCTGATTGGCGCAGTGATTCCAATTAGTGTGTTCACCTGTGCACTTCCCTATATCACCTCACTTCCCCTGCACTCCCTTGCCGGATCTTGTTGCCATCGTGCCAGTGAAAGCGTTTCCTTGTGTGTTCCTAGCCTGTGTTCCAGACCTCCTGCCGTTGCCCCTGACTACGATCCTTGCTGCCTGCCCCGACCTTCTGCTACGTCCGACCTTGCTTCTGTCTACTCCCTTGTACCGCGCCTATCTTCAGCAGCCAGAGAGGTGAGCCGTTGCTAGTGGATACGACCTGGTCACTACCGCCGCAGCAAGACCATCCCGCTTTGCGGCGGGCTCTGGTGAAAACCAGTAGTGACTTAGAACCGATCCACTAGCACGGTCCACGCCAATCCCTCTCTGGCACAGAGGATCCACTACCTGCCAGCCGGCATCGTGACAGTAGATCCGGCCATGGATCCCGCTGAAGTTCCTCTGCCAGTTGTCGCTGACCTTACCACGGTGGTCGCCCAGCAGTCACAACAGATAGCGCAACAAGGCCAACAGCTGTCTCAACTGACCGTTATGCTACAGCAGTTACTACCACAGCTTCAGCAGTCATCTCCTCCGCCAGCTCCTGCACCTCCTCCGCAGCGAGTGGCCGCTCCTGGTCTACGCCTATCCTTGCCGGATAAATTTGATGGGGACTCTAAGTTTTGCCGTGGCTTTCTTTCCCAATGTTCCCTGCATCTGGAGATGATGTCGGACCAGTTTCCCACTGAAAGGTCTAAGGTGGCTTTCGTAGTCAGCCTTCTGTCTGGAAAAGCCCTGTCTTGGGCCACACCGCTCTGGGACCGCAATGACCCCGTCACTGCCTCTGTACACTCCTTCTTCTCGGAAATCCGAAGTGTCTTTGAGGAACCTGCCCGAGCCTCTTCTGCTGAGACTGCCCTGTTGAACCTGGTCCAGGGTAATTCTTCCGTTGGCGAGTATGCCGTACACTTCCGTACTCTTGCTTCAGAATTATCCTGGAATAATGAGGCCCTCTGCGCGACCTTTAAAAAAGGCCTATCCAGCAACATTAAAGATGTTCTGGCCGCACGAGAAATTCCTGCTAATCTACATGAACTCATTCACCTAGCCACTCGCATTGACATGCGTTTTTCCGAAAGGCGTCAGGAGCTCCGCCAAGATATGGACTCTGTTCGCACGAGGCGTTTCTTCTCCTCGGCTCCTCTCTCCTCTGGTCCCCTGCAATCCGTTCCTGTGCCTCCCGCCGTGGAGGCTATGCAGGTCGACCGGTCTCGCCTGACACCTCAAGAGAGGACACGACGCCGCATGGAGAACCTCTGCCTGTACTGTGCTAGTACCGAACACTTCCTGAGGGATTGTCCTATCCGTCCTCCCCGCCTGGAAAGACGTACGCTGACTCCGCACAAAGGTGAGACAGTCCTTGATGTCTACTCTGCTTCTCCACGTCTTACTGTGCCTGTGCGGATGTCTGCCTCTGCCTTCTCCTTCTCTACTGTGGCCTTATTGGACTCTGGATCTGCAGGAAATTTTATTTTGGCCTCTCTCGTCAACAAGTTCAACATCCCAGTGACCAGTCTCGCCAGACCCCTTTACATCAATTGTGTAAACAATGAAAGATTGGACTGTACCATACGTTTCCGCACGGAGCCTCTTCTAATGAGCATCGGATCTCATCACGAGAGGATTGAACTTTTGGTCCTCCCCAATTGCACCTCGGAAATTCTCCTTGGACTTCCCTGGCTTCAACTTCATTCCCCAACCCTGGATTGGTCCACTGGGGAGATCAAGAGTTGGGGGCCCTCTTGTTCCAAGGACTGTCTAAAACCGGTTCCCAGTAACCCTTGCCGTGACTCTGTGGTTCCTCCAGTAACCGGTCTCCCTAAGGCCTATATGGACTTCGCGGATGTTTTCTGCAAAAAACAAGCTGAGACTCTACCTCCTCACAGGCCTTATGATTGTCCTATCGACCTCCTCCCGGGCACTACTCCACCCCGGGGCAGAATTTATCCTCTCTCTGCCCCAGAGACTCTTGCCATGTCTGAATACGTCCAGGAAAATTTAAAAAAGGGCTTTATCCGTAAATCCTCCTCTCCTGCCGGAGCCGGATTTTTCTTTGTGTCCAAAAAAGATGGCTCCCTACGTCCTTGCATTGACTACCGCGGTCTTAATAAAATCACGGTTAAGAACCGCTACCCCCTACCCCTCATCTCTGAACTCTTTGATCGCCTCCAAGGTGCCCACATCTTTACTAAACTGGACTTAAGAGGTGCCTATAACCTCATCCGCATCAGAGAGGGGGATGAGTGGAAAACGGCATTTAACACCAGAGATGGACACTTTGAGTATCTGGTCATGCCCTTTGGCCTGTGCAACGCCCCTGCTGTCTTCCAAGACTTTGTTAATGAAATTTTTCGTGATCTGTTATACTCCTGTGTTGTTGTATATCTGGACGATATCCTAATTTTTTCTGCCAATCTAGAAGAACACCGCCAGCATGTCCGTATGGTTCTTCAGAGACTTCGTGACAATCAACTCTATGCCAAAATTGAGAAATGTCTGTTTGAATGCCAATCTCTTCCTTTTCTAGGATACTTGGTCTCTGGCCAGGGACTACAAATGGATCCAGACAAACTCTCTGCCGTCTTAGATTGGCCACGCCCCTCCGGACTCCGTGCTATCCAACGCTTTTTGGGGTTCGCCAATTATTACAGGCAATTTATTCCACATTTTTCTACCGTTGTGGCTCCTATCGTGGCTTTAACCAAAAAAAATGCCGATCCCAAGTCTTGGCCTCCTCAAGCGGAAGACGCCTTTAAACGACTCAAGTCTGCCTTTTCTTCGGCTCCCGTGCTCTCCAGACCTGACTCTTCCAAACCCTTCCTATTGGAGGTTGATGCCTCCTCAGTGGGAGCTGGAGCTGTTCTTCTACAAAAAAATTCTTCCGGGCATGCTGTCACTTGTGGTTTTTTTTCTAGGACCTTCTCTCCGGCGGAGAGGAACTACTCCATCGGGGATCGAGAGCTTCTAGCCATCAAATTAGCACTTGAGGAATGGAGGCATCTGCTGGAGGGATCAAGATTTCCAGTTATTATTTACACCGACCACAAGAACCTCTCCTACCTCCAGTCTGCCCAACGGCTGAATCCTCGCCTGGTCTCTGTTCTTTGCCCGATTTAATTTTGAGATTCACTTTCGGCCTGCCGATAAGAACATTAGGGCCGATGCTCTCTCTCGTTCCTCGGATGCCTCAGAAGTTGAACTCTCTCCGCAACACATCATTCCACCTGACTGCCTGATCTCCACTTCTCCAGCCTCCATCAGGCAAACTCCTCCAGGAAAGACCTTTGTTTCTCCACGCCAACGCCTCGGAATCCTCAAATGGGGTCACTCCTCCCATCTCGCAGGTCATGTGGGCATCAAGAAATCTGTGCAACTCATCTCCCGCTTCTATTGGTGGCCGACTCTGGAGACGGATGTTGTGGACTTTGTGCGAGCCTGCACTATCTGTGCCCGGGATAAGACTCCTCGCCAGAAGCCCGCTGGTTTTCTTCATCCCCTGCCTGTCCCCGAACAGCCTTGGTCTTTGATTGGTATGGATTTTATTACTGATTTACCCCCTTCCCGTGGCAACACTGTTATTTGGGTGGTCGTTGATCGATTCTCCAAAATGGCACATTTCATCCCTCTTCCTGGTCTTCCTTCAGCGCCTCAGTTGGCTAAACAATTTTTTGTACACATTTTTCGTCTTCACGGGTTGCCTACGCAGATCGTCTCGGATAGAGGCGTCCAATTCGTGTCTAAATTCTGGAGGGCTCTCTGTAAACAACTCAAGATTAAATTAAAATTTTCTTCTGCATATCATCCCCAGTCCAATGGACAAGTAGAAAGAATTAACCAGGTCTTGGGTGATTATTTACGACATTTTGTTTCCTCCCGCCAGGATGACTGGGCAGATCTCCTTCCATGGGCCGAATTCTCGTATAACTTCAGAGTCTCTGAATCTTCCTCCAAATCCCCATTTTTCGTGGTGTACGGCCGTCACCCTCTTCCCCCCCTCCCTACCCCCTTGCCCTCTGGTCTGCCCGCTGTGGATGAAATTTCTCGTGACCTTTCCATCATATGGAGAGAGACCCAAAATTCTCTCTTACAGGCTTCATCACGCATGAAGAAGTTCGCGGATAAGAAAAGAAGAGCTCCTCCCATTTTTTCCCCTGGAGACAAGGTATGGCTCTCCGCTAAATATGTCCGCTTCCGTGTCCCTAGCTACAAGTTGGGACCACGCTATCTTGGTCCTTTTAAAATTTTGTGTCAGATTAATCCTGTCTCTTACAAACTTCTTCTTCCTCCTTCTCTTCGTATCCCTAATGCCTTTCACGTTTCTCTTCTTAAACCACTCATCCTCAACCGTTTTTCTCCCAAATCTGTTCCTCCCACTCCTGTTTCCGGCTCCTCGGACATCTTCTCCGTCAAAGAGATCTTAGCTTCTAAAAAGGTCAGAGGGAAAACCTTTTTTTTAGTGGATTGGGAGGGTTGTGGTCCAGAAGAGAGATCCTGGGAACCTGAGGACAACATCCTAGACAAAAGTCTGCTCCTCAGGTTCTCAGGCTCTAAGAAGAGGGGGAGACCCAAGGGGGGGGTACTGTTACGCCGAGCGCTCCGGGTCCCCGCTCCTCCCCGGAGCGCTCGCTACACTCTCCCCACTGCAGCGCTCCGGTCAGATCCACTGACCCGGGGCGCTGCGATTCCGCTTCCAGCCGGGATGCGATTCGCGATGCGGGTAGCGCCCGCTCGCGATGCGCACCCCGGCTCCCGTACCTGACTCGCTCTCCCTCGGTCCTGTCCCGGCGCGCGCGGCCCCGCTCCCTAGGGCGCGCGCGCGCCGGGTCTTTGCGATTTAAAGGGCCACTGCGCCGCTGATTGGCGCAGTGATTCCAATTAGTGTGTTCACCTGTGCACTTCCCTATATCACCTCACTTCCCCTGCACTCCCTTGCCGGATCTTGTTGCCATCGTGCCAGTGAAAGCGTTTCCTTGTGTGTTCCTAGCCTGTGTTCCAGACCTCCTGCCGTTGCCCCTGACTACGATCCTTGCTGCCTGCCCCGACCTTCTGCTACGTCCGACCTTGCTTCTGTCTACTCCCTTGTACCGCGCCTATCTTCAGCAGCCAGAGAGGTGAGCCGTTGCTAGTGGATATGACCTGGTCACTACCGCCGCAGCAAGACCATCCCGCTTTGCGGCGGGCTCTGGTGAAAACCAGTAGTGACTTAGAACCGATCCACTAGCACGGTCCACGCCAATCCCTCTCTGGCACAGAGGATCCACTACCTGCCAGCCGGCATCGTGACAACCGTCCTCCTTCAGCCACAACTCCATCCTCCCTCATCAGAAACTCCGTCGTCTAAAACGCCATCATGCCTCAGACGATTCTTCCTCAGACGCAACTTCCTCTGCATGTATAGCAGAGTCGGAAGTGTGAAACTTGCACGTGTACTACAGACACTACATGTGCTACAGAGTCTGTATAGCAGAGCCGACACTGAATAGCATGTACAGCAGAAGCCGTATAGCAGAGAGCCGACACTGACTCGGTTCTGCTACATGGCAGGAAAGCTTTTCGTCTGAGGGATGACAGAGTTTCGGATGAGAGACTGTAGGATGACATAGGAGGGAGGAGGGAGTTGCGGCTGACGCCTGACGGAGATATGCCTGAGGGAGGAGGTGGGACGCCATTTCACCTGGCGGAGGACGAAGTTACGTCTGACGACTGACGATGTCTTAAAATGGACACCGTACACGTCCATGGCTGGGACATTGAGCCCTTCTGCTCCACGGGAGGTTTCTGTCCTCCCTGAGCTTACCTTAGGACACCTGCGTTAGGATTTGTCAGGTGTATCACCCCAGCCAAACTCCCCACCTGCGACTGTTTCCGGTCCTAGTGTGGACTGATTCAGTCGGAGATGGCCACACTTGGAATTTGATGGAGATTTCATAGTGTCGTACACACCAAATATATTGCTGATGTATCGCTGATGAGGCAGACATCTCCCATTTCATGTACACAAGGGTGTCATCTTTTTCTGTGAGCAAAGAGAAAGTATGTATAATATTCAATGATTTTTATTGTTCCAATAGCTTGACACTGAGCTGAGATGTTAAACCTTCAAATCTAAGTCTATAACCTATTGGATCACTGACTAACTGAATAAGGTTCCTAAATGTATTCAGTTGTAGAGAAATTATTTTTCTCTCTATTTTTTTGGAGTTTGGGAAATTTCTCACCACATAAACATTTGTAGACATGTTACTTGTGGCCATATTCTGCTTGTGTGAAAGTGGAAAGTGATAGGTCCTCTCAAACCTTTATAATGCTTCTAATTAAGATTAGTGTCTGCAGAATAATCAGTGGACAATACTTTCTAAGGGGAGGGTCACAGGTGCCGTATTTTGCTGTGTATGTGCTGCTACATATTTTCCTACCCATTGAAGTCAGTGGGGTTTATTTACTAAGAGTGGAGTGTAGTTTTCTTTGTGGGTTTTTATTTCAGACAGGTATTTTCCCAAGGTATTTACTAAGTTTTCCCTACATTTTGCAGTTTTCCCTACATTTTTTTTTTTTTTTGCAACTGTTCTGATCTGTTGGGTTTTCCTCAGCTCAAATCCACCACATTTTCTGTGGAAACCTTAGTAAATATGTTGGGATTTTTCAAAACTGTCGAAGACACGCCCCTTTGTCGGGACCACGCCCATCCCCCAATGGCCACACCCCTTTTTGGGTGTTTCTTGTAAAATGGAGGGCTTTGTTTTTTTTTGTTTTTTTTTGGGCATGGAACATACAACATAATTTGGGCGCAAAACCCTAGAAAAGAGTGGGGATCACGTTAGTAAATAAATCCCATTATGTAGGAAAATGCACAGCAGAAAATATGCAGCAAAATACAGCATGTGTCACTCTACTCTAAGAGCTGTCACACCTCCTCCTATAGGCTTGCATTGAGGGGGCAGAGCGTGACATCACACGGGGGCGGACCCGTGACTTCACAATGCTCCAGCTCCGTGATCGCCAGTCATCAGACCCAGAGTGTACATGCTCTGGAGACTGATGGTAACAGGGTGCTGCGTACAAGATCACGGGGGTCCCCAGTGGCGGGACCCCCACCATCAGGCATCTTATCCCCTATCCTTTGGATAGGGGATAAGATGTCTTAGCGCAGGAGTACCCCTTTAAATTACTTGTGGTTCAGGCAGCATGAAAGTGATCACATGTTCTCTTTAATGTATGCATCCCAAATGCTAGCACATATCGCATATGCTAGCACATATCGCAAACATATAAAACAGGTAAAAATGACCCTCATGGTGGTTATTATCATGATCTCTTTGGTTTGCAGTACATCCAGTTCCATCTGACAGCCCCATGGACAGAACTCTTCAGGAAGAACCTTATAATATGACCTGTTCACTTAATGGGTCAGCCAATGATCATATGGGCATTTTTCATGGCTTTCAAGATTCACCTACCAAGTCTCCCTCTTATGAAGCAGAAGATGTCAGGTTCTCATTGGCTTCTGAAGAGTATGAACAGGGCTCTCTACTTCTCAATGAGAGCTACAACTGTATTAATCTTAATAAACCAATGGGTAAGAAACACCTGCAGGTGAGAAATGTTAGAAAGACATCCGAAAGACTTAGTAAGTTATCTACTCGAGTCACTGAACAAACAGAGGAGAAAAACCATCAATGTGATGACTGCGGGAAACACTTTGATTACAAATCCAACCTTATCAGACATCAAAGAAGTCACACCGGAGAAAAACCATACGGCTGTGAAGAATGTGGTAAGCGCTATGCCACCAAATCTCACCTGACCATCCACAAGAGAACGCACCTGAGCGGGAAGCCTCACCAATGTAATGAGTGCGGGAAACACTTTACATACAAGTCACAAATTGCAATGCACCAAAGGACACACACTGGGGAGAAGCCGCATACCTGCAACCTGTGCGGAAAGAACTTTGCCTACAAATCATATCTGATCATTCACCAGAGGATCCATTCGGGGGAGCGACCGCACGTTTGCCCGCAGTGCGGTAAATGCTTTACTGACAAGTCCAACCTTCGCAAGCACCAAAATACTCATGTAGAAAACAGGCCTTATGTCTGCAGAGAATGTGGCAAGCACTTTAACTCCAAGTATAGTTACACTACACATCAGAGGACACACCAGGGAACTAAATATAAATGATATGTCTAGTCACTGCACACCCTTGTACCCTGAACTCGCTGAAAATTAGTATTTCTGGGTCGAATGTTTATTAATTCACTACAAAAATGAGTGAAGTGAATTCAATTTTCTTTAGTTAAATATCAAACTGAATGCCATAAAGAGCATCATCCATTGTGTTTTCTGATGGGTTCCCTTTATTTCACCAATTTGACAGGTGGACTTGCCAACAGTGTAGGCTAGAAAGATGAATAGTTGTGTATTTACCATGTATTTTTCAGGACAACTCAAGTCTAGTCAAGCATGTGCTTTACTGGGCAAAAGCTCAATAAACCAAGTTGTGTCAAGCAGGAAGCTAGAAGGACCTTTAGGAGAGGTCCACTCTCATAGAAAAGAACCACTACCATTGGAATTCAAATAGGTGCATTTTTCTCATGAATAGCCTGTCCTGTACTTAGCGTGTACTGTCTATTCAGATGGTGCTTCACGTATGTAACAGATAGCAGATATATATCCAGCAAAGAAGAGAATAACAGAGCACTCACCACTTCAAATACTGTAGACAGGCACTTCTTTAATTTCTTTCAGTACATGTAGACAAGGCAACAAGAACGGGGAAGGTGGACCAGATCTAGTGCGGGGGGTTTCAGGTGATCACATGGGGTGACGGTCCGTATCGGGCTGTTGCGCTTCTTCGGGCCCCTTGAAGGGGCCCGAAGAAGCGCAACAGCGCGATACGGACTGTCACCCCGTGTGATCACCTGAAACCCCCCGCACTAGATCTGGTCCACCTTCCCCGTTCTTGTTGCCTTGTCTACATGTACTGAAAGAAATTGAAGAACTACCTGTCTACAGTATTTGAAGTGGTGAGTGCTCCGTTATTCTCTTCTTTGTTGGACCTTTAGGAGATATGCTGCACACAATAGTACCTCTGATAAGCCCTTGTATGATATATCTGGTAAAGATTTTTTAAAAAGTTGCACGTTCATCCAGCATTGTTTTCCTGTATCCCTATTTAGTCTCTAAAAAAGGTTTAAGGACCTTTCCAAGTTCATGTATTATGATCGTTCCTGTTTCAGGGAAGGTCTTTAACCTCGGTCAGAAGCGGCTTATTCAGTGAACTGAGAGGAGACATTATGTCTGAGGATTCGTTTGTTCTATAAATACTTAGACTTTTTTTTTCAGTTTTTGAGAATACACTTTTGGGAAAAAAAAACACCAAAGAAAAGTGTTTCTCATAGGGACCAATGAGTGGTTTACAGATGTTTATTACCAATATGATAGGTTAGAAAGCAGAAGATGTATGCCTAGTGCCTGGGTATTGATTCCGGATTTGTATTTGTGCTTTAATGTGTAGTACTGACTGGGAGTGCTGTGCGTCTGTAACAATGGTAGGTGCCTCACCAGCCTTTGAGACATCGTCTTGTCCCCAAACTCCTGTAAGCTATAAGCAATGAAAACATTTGGGGTTAAATTTTTTTCTTTTTTCTGGTCTGTTGGATAATTGTTGGAAAATTGGTAAAATTTCCTTGTGGAAATTACCAGCTTGATGGTCAAGTTGTACCAGACAATTGGGCATGGTGGGGCCATCTTAGGTAAGATGTTGGCTAATTATGCATATTTATGTTCAGGCGAGAAAAAAAAAAGCTATACTTACCTTCCTTGCTCCGCTGCTGCTGACATTCTTATAGAGCCCCTGTTCCTGTGCACAGAACTTCCAGGGTTGACGCGTTGAATTGTCTGCTCAGCAAATCAGTGGCTGCACTGGTGTCGGGCAAATCCATGTACCTTCACCGACCATGCTGCACAGTGGGACCAGGACGTCAGAACGGTGGCAGCAGGGAATGAGGAAGGAAAGTATTTTTTTGTTTTGTTTTTTACCTCCTGCCTGAGCACCTCCCTGAAATATCCCTTTAAATATATGGCTATGCAGGTGATTTCAAGCTCTAGAACAGAAATTTAGATCTTTGAGCACTTACAGCCTGCTCAATACATATAAGGGATACATATATCTCTCAGTACCAAGGAAAAAAAAAAGGACAATGATTTTATGACACCTTACCCTTGGTTGCCTTGAGGAGTATTCTTGCAAGCTATTAGCACAACAGTGTTCATTCTAAATGCAGTTTATTTGTTATCTAAAGGTAGGATACTTGTTACAATAACAACCTTGATTCCATACTTGTAATTGGTCATTTTAAATATACGTTCAATGATAAGAAGAGCACAGATAGTGGCACTACTACTTTTGGCACCGAAGAGATTCCTCCACCCTTGTCAATAGCACACTAGGGGAGATATAGGTCCTGGGTCCACTGTTCCAGCGGTGCTGGGAACCAGAAATATATTCAAGTAACTAAGATATTCAAGTACAAAGAACAAATGGTATCCGGCACTCACCACAAGGCTTATGCCCGAAGACTCTGCTTCACATCCTCCACCAGACCCGGCTCCAGACTTCCTGCAGGGCGCTCAGCCCGGAGTCTTCGGGCATAAGCCCGGCGTTGAGTACGGGATACTGTTTGTTCTTGGTCACTTTAAATATGTTTGCCATTATTGAAACTTTGTTGAATAAACCCTTTTGTTACTACCTTTCTTGTATTTCTTGGGTAAGTTTTTTTCTTCTTCAAAATTTTTAAGGTTGTATTCACATCACGCTTTCGTTTCCTTCACAAGTATCCATTGGAATCCCAATGAAAACAGGATGGTGACATATACTGTGGCAGAGAGAAGCCGGTACCATTCATTTCTGTGTCCTGAACCTTGTGACTCAGTTTGGACATTTTTCCATTGGTATACACTATTTTAATGGGACTCAAGAACACTATCTGCAGCACTATTGAGTCATGTTAAATTAACATATACGGTCCAAGTGGTGTCACTAGCTGACTCATTTTGGTCCATTGAAATGGATGTCACCTGCTGCTCTCCACCACAGTATACCTCAACATCCTGTTCTTGGTGGGATGGGACGAATATCTATGATGGAAAGGAAAAACGTGGTGCTAACCTTTGCCTAACCTGGCCCTGTACATATGTTATTTATACATTTCATGCCTTATGGGACACCCAGCACCCTGCCAGTCAGCTGCCAGAGCTGCGGTGCCCTAGCACAACCACTAACACAGATATTCAGATATTATGCTTCTGTTCACTGTGTGTTGCCGGGACTTGGAAACAGGCGAATAGTGTATCGCTACCCTCCCCATCAGATGTTGATGTCTAAAGGATAAGTAATTAGTACAAACATTTCTGAAAAATCTCTTTAAGGGTAGGGTAACATGAAAGCGCATTCACAGCAGATGCGCTGCCGGCAGTCACAGAGCTATTGCAGAGCGAGCTCCCTGCAGCTGCGGTAGGTCTGTGTGTGTCTGCTTGTAACTGGAAATTTCCTGCCGGCAGTCACCGGCTGACACACAGAGCTACGGGAGCAGAATCAAATACGCGCTGGATGTGCTCCAGTGTGACCTTACCCTTAAAGGGGTATTCCGGCCATAGATATCTAATCCCTGATCCAAAGGGGGACCCCCGTGATCTCCGTGCAGCCCCCTGTGTTTCCGGGACTGGAGATGTGATGTCATGCCACGCCCCATCCATTCATATCTATGGGAGGGCGCATGACGGCCATCACACCCCCTCCCATAGACATGAATGGAGGAAGCGTGGCATTGGCGTGACGTCACGTCTCCAGTCCCGGAAACACAAAGATGTCTATGGACGGAATACCCCTTTAAAATATATGTCTCCAGATTTGCCTTGTTCATTGATGCATCCCTTACTCACTGTATCTCTGCAATTGTTTGCAGACAGCGGAGCCCCGGCAGAATATGATGGCACAAGGACTGCTTGGAAATGGGATGTCTCATAGAGGACAATGCACTTCCAAGCGGAATCCATAAAAACATTGAACAGGTTCAATGCTTTTGTGGATGCCGAGATGTTGCTGCTGAGGAAATTCTGTTGTGTGAACAGAGCAGCAGAATCCTATTGAAATCAATGGGACTCAGCTGCTGCGGAATGTCTGTGTGGAATATTCATGTTGAATTCCGCACAAACATTCTGCCGTGTGAACATGACCTAAGATGGCAGACCTAGGAGCCTTCACTAGGCCCCCGGCTTATGATCGTATGGACGGGAGGTAATTTGAATAACAAAGTGTGCCACCACTAAAGCTATTCACATATGGGCTCCAACCTCTGGATCTTTGGCTATTGTTAAAGGGGTACTCCGGTGGAAAACATTTTTTTTTAACATGAACTGGTGCCAGAAAGTTATATAGATTTGTTAATTACTTCTATTTAAAAATCTTAATCCTTCCAGTACTTATCAGCTGCTGTATACTACAGAGGAAGTTCTTTTCTTTTTGAATTTCTCTTCTGCCTGACCACAGTGCTCTCTGCTGACACCTCTGTCCATGTCAGGAACTGAAGAAATTAAGCGGATCCCTCCAGGAAACAAACCAGGATAGAGGCAGCGCACAGGACTTCAAAGGTAAAATGGTTTATTTACCCGGCATGCAACGCGTTTCGCTGGATAACCAGCTTCATCAGGCATGCCTGATGAAGCTGGTTATCCAGCGAAACGCGTTGCATGCCGGGTAAATAAACCATTTTACCTTTGAAGTCCTGTGCGCTGCCTCTATCCTGGTTTGTTTCCTGGAGGGATCCGCTTAATTTCTTCGCCTGTGTGTCCAGGAGCAGCTGCCGCTCTTCGCCCGTTGCAGGGTCACTTCACGCCTTCACCATAGTTGTACTTGGTCGCAGTACAACTATACTTGGTGAGCAAGTTTTCTTGTCTATTATCTTTTCTTTTACATTACGCTATCACACTAGGAGCGCTCTCCTTGTCTGTCTATTGCATGTCAGGAACTGTCTGAGCAGGATAGGTTTGATATGGGGATTTGCTCCTACTCTGGACAGTTCCTAAAATGGACAGAGGTGTCAGCAGAGAGCACTGTGGTCAGGCAGAAAGGAAATTCAAACAGAAAAGAACTTCCTCTGTAGCATACAGCAGCTGATAAGTACTGGAAGGATTAAGATTTTTTTAATAGAAGTAATTTACAAATCTATTTAACTTTCTGGCACCGGTTGATTGTAAAAATATTGTTTTCCACCGGAGTACCCCTTTAATCTGCAACTGTCAGCAGAGCCGAACTCTTGAGGAATGTTGGAAATTGTTTCTTAACAGCTGGAGAACCATAGTTTTTGGCTATCTGGGCATGATGGGAATTGTAGTTTGGCAACAGCAGGAGACACCGTGATTGATAAACATTGCAGCTAATTAGCGGTACCGCAATGAATTACCGTATGGGTTTTGCAACAGCAGGAGACCCTCTATAAACACTGCAAAATTGCTGTAAACCGTTTCATTTTTACAGTGATGTGCGGTGGAAAAAAATGCACGGTTTATCCGCAACATGTGAACACAGCTTAAACAACACTATACAAGCTGAATTAATACACAAAACAAGGCAAACTGCTGGCCAAAAGACACATTAGGGGAGATTTAGCAAAACCTGTCCAAAGGAAAAGTTGCCCAAGGAAATAACCAATTAGATAGCTTCTTTCATTTTGCAGAGGCCTTGTTAAAAAACGAAAGAAGCGATCTGATTGGTTGCTATGGTCTGCAACCTGTTATTTTCCAGTTGAAATGACAACTACAACTCCCAACATACCCTAAAACAGCGGCGGGTTGCTTACTACTCAGTGCAGGCATGTCACATGACACGCTGATTACCCATTGCATGACGTCCTTCGTGCAAAGCATTGTGGGAGCTGTAGTAGATTGATGCTGTATGGCGGTTACTTTTGCGGATCGTTATGCATCAAATCCCAGAATGCCTTGTACTGGGATGTTTAGAATACTGCTCTGTTTGGATCCCACAAAGATCTCGTGGTAGGTTGTTCGCGGGTGTGTGCTTTAAACTGCATGATGCTATAGGAAATCTTACAGTAATAGAAAACAATTGATGCAATAGTATTGGAAGGAGGTTCAGCTTTCAGAAGACTACAGATCCCAGCAAGCATTGCTATAAGTGACCATAGTGACAATAGGGGGAATCTTGGGACTAGTAGTTCACCCGAGGAGGTATAGGTTAAATAGGCTATACATGAATATTGATTTCTTTGCTTAGGCTGTGTTCACACGGGTTATTAAATAAGCAGTACCTCCAAAATTTAGTTAAAAGATTGCACAATGGTAAAATTGCACTTTTTTTTAATAGTAATTTTAGTAAATGATGCTGATTAATTGAGGTACCACTAAATAAAGACAATCTGTAAACACAGCCTTGGGATTTACAGTGATATATAGATGCAATATGATGACTGAACATTTGTAGTCATCTGGTATAATACTGGTGGTGAGTCGCGCCATTGTCTGTCTCAGGACTAGGCTAATACACTTTTTTGTATTAAGGCTATGTTCACATCTGTCTTGAAGATCGGTTGCAGAATCTGTTTGACTAGTGGGACCTGAGCAGGCAATAAAAAGGCTGCAAGCGGAATTTTATTTCTTTTTAATTTCTTTTTCAGGTCAAATCATGTTAAAGGAGACATCTCATCCTACACTATAATAAGGAGATAAGTTTTAGATTGCGGGGTGTCCGACCCCTGGAGCCCCTTGGTTATCTTTGGGCTCTCCTATAGAGATATATGGAGGGGGCGTGGCGTCTCCCTCTTCAGGCGGGGGTCTTACATGTGTGGCGTCAGATGGGGTAATGTGTAATTAACCTTATCCTGACGCCAGGGCGTGGTTGACCTATATACCACTCGAGGTAGGCAAGCTTCATCTGTGCCAGGCACGGACCAAATAATCACTCTGACGCAAGGTTACGGTTGACTGGCTTGCTTTACTAAGGTTGGAAAGATGGTACAAGCCATTACAGCTCAGATTAGCGTGAAGGAGTTGCAGGGTGAACTTAGGGAAGCTTATAAGCTTGCTGGGACTTATAGTTGTTTGTGCTGAATATGACTGACTTGACTTGTGTTGCAGCCCACGCTATACTTTAAGGACTTGGACTTGACAGAACTGAACTGTAGCTACAGTATATAAGGGGACAATTGGCCGGATAAGTTACATGTTCACCTCTGCATACTCCCCTTAACAACAAGGCCCTTAGCAACAAGAGATTTAAGGCAACAAGTACATAGATAATACAAATACATTAACTCTTATGTAACAGTACATTAGTCTATGAAATATAGAGAGTTCTGAGGAGAGGGGACCCATGACGGACATTGAGCAGCATCTGCCACACAGGATGGGCAGGAGTACAGAAGAACACATGATTCTGTACTGGGTCACCACACATACCTCTCCCAAGGAGGAGCGAGGGTCATGACACGCTGCTCCCAGGGAAAGCTGGGGCTCCGCCCTTGCGGATAGGGGATACAATTTTCAGGATTCTGTAGGATGAGACTTCTCCGTTAAATAAACAGACACTAGACAGACCACATTAACGACACTGGGATCATCTGTGTCTGTTCTGCAAGGGGCCAGCCAGCACTATTTTCTGGCCACAAATGCAGACATGAATGAGGCCTTAGGCCCGGGTTTACACGGCCAAAAATGTGTGGAATGTCCATCTGGAAAAGACTGACAGACATTCTGCACATTTGAATAATCCGACGGGCGAAAGGACTGCCCGGAAATGCACTCCTAGGGGGCAATCCTTTTCTGAGCAGAGTCCCCAGAAAGAATAGACAAAACTATTCTTTTTGCAGATGCTAGAATTGGGATTTCTGTGGCAGAAACCTCTGTGAAAATTGCGCTGTATGTACAGTGCAGAAGATTCCCATTAAAATGGAATTGGGCACACACATTCCACCATGTGAACATAAGCTAAGGCCGGGTTCACATGGCGGAAAAACATAAGCTAAGGCCGGGTTCACAATGTGGAAAATGAGCCTAATGTCTGCCTTAAAAACAAGGGTGGACATTCCGCATATGAATGATTTAGCGGGTGCTAGGACCGCTAGGAAATGCTGCATCTCATAGATGGCAGTGCATTTCCAACCGGAATCCACAGAAAGTTTAGACAAGTGGATTCTTTCTGCGGATGCCGAAATCGGAATTTATGTGTTGGAAACATCTGCCTTAGAAATTCCCCCGGTTGCACAGTGCAGCAGAATGTCCTTCATGTGAACATACCCTAAGGCTGCGTTGACACTGGGAATTTTAAATTCTCAAGTCCAGCAGGCAGTGCCGATATAATTAATTGCTATGACTGTGCGGACCTACGCTGTCCCCATTAACTGCAATTCAGACCACAGCAGAATTTCCATATTTTGAACTGTGCAGCAGAATCTTGTTAGCAGCAGCGGGAAGCTGCCGCAAGCATATTCTGCTCAGGAAATTCTCAGTGTGAACTGGCACTAATATGGGCCCCTACACACTACGGAATGCCATTCGGAAATTATTGAAATTTTTTCGGTAGTTCTGCTGCAGCAGAGTCTCATTGCTGTCAATGGGATTCCACTGCACAGAGCACATTAGGGAATTTTAGCCATGGAAATTTCTCCACCAAAAGAATGAACATGGAATACCACACAGAGTAATACCTGCGTAGTCCTAGAGCACTGACTGAATTAGTCGGCGCCGGCCACCTTCAGAATCTCACTCCAGGCGGAAATTCCTTTGTGTGCATAAATGTTCTTGCCATCAAAAATATCACAACCCCCAAAGTAACTTGACAGATGCCAAAAGTCACTGGGATTAGTCATCATTCATTTCGATCCATTGTTTTTTTGTTTTTAAATCAATCTTTTAGAGCTGTTATAACTCCATTATAGACAGAAAACATATGCCAGTGTGAACAGAGCCTACAGATTTCTCTAAAACACTGGAATGAACTGTATTACATTTCTTTTATCTGTCCCCTATGCCCTTTATTAAAAAGTAATATAAATGGGTCAAAAAAATGTAGGGGAGATTTACCAAAACCTGTGTTGAGGAGGAGTGGTTCAATTACCCATAGCAACCAATCAGATCGCTTCTTTCATTTTAAAAAAGACCTCTGAAAAATGAAAGAAGCAATCTGATTGGTTGCTGTGGGCAGGGCCGGTTTTAGAATAAGTGTGGCCCTGGGCAAAATAAAAAATGGGGCCCCCGAATTGAGTGACCAAAGATTTTCTTGGTTTCCTCTGTTTTGTGATACAGAATACACAGCACTAGGTTACTGATCAGGCACCATGTGAATACGGCCTGAGATCCCAATGAGGGGAAAAGCATCAAAGGCCATAACACAAACGTATCAGGGTCCAAATCTAATATCTTTTGTAAATATTTTCTGTGTTAAAGAGAATGTTCACACGTTCATAACTAATAGTAGGTTTCCACTGCGAGTTGCGCTACCATTCACTTGTTTGGGCACATGGACAGTCGTTGCAGATTTGCAGACCCGTTGAAATGAATGGTAGCGCAACCCGCAGCGTTTTTTTCCACAGTGGGAAACCGGCTGCTAATTAGGAGCGTGTGAACGTACCCTGAAGAACTTCAGTAAAAAAACTTTTTATCCACTATGTCCAGGCTGCCAGAATAAAAATAATAAACTTTAATTAACCTTTAACTGCTCTCCTGATGCCGCCAATATCGCAGTCCCGTACTCTGACCCCGGTCTTTTTCTGGCTCTTGGTGCCCGATTAAAATAAAATATAATGTTAATGATCCCATACAGGGAACAGCATATATGTAAAGAAACAAACAACCTAAAATTGCTGCTTTGTGGTCACATCATTTATTTCAGAAAATGAAATAAAAAGTGACCAAAAAGTCACATATATACGCAAAAGTGAAACCAAAAAAAACAACCCTCATACATCTCTTTGTATGGAAAAATTATAAAGTTATAGGGGTCAGAATAGGGCAATTTTACATACTGATTTTGTTAAAAAGTCTAAGTATTTTTAAAACCAGTACAATAATAGTAAAGCATGTACCCATGGGTATAATTTTATTTGTATTGACCTACAGAATAAAGAAAATATGGCCTTTTTAACTTAAAATGTACTATACCCCCCAAAAGCTGCAAAATTGCGGTATTCTTTTTAATTTCCCCACAAAATTATATTTTTTGTGTTCACTGTACATTTTATGGTAAAATGAGCAATGTCATTACAGAGTACAATTGGTCATGCCATAAAAAAAAACAGCCTCATATGGGTCTGTGAATGGAAATATAAGAGTTGTGACTCTCAGAAAATGAGGAGGAAAAAAATGAAAATGCAAATATAAAACCTGGCTGTGTCATGAGGGGTTAAAATATTAAATCACACCCCCACTCCCACACAAAGTCTGGTAATGGTTCCACACTGGTTAGGCAGCAATATATGAGATGTAATTGAATATTTCTATTGACCTGCTATATCTACACTGGGGATCAAAAGTTTGGGCACCCTAGGTAAAAATTTGTATTAATGTGCATAAAGAAGCCAAGGAAAGATGGAAAAATCTCCAAAAGGCATCAAATTACAGATTAGACATTCTTATAATATGTCAACAAAAGTTAGATTATATTTCCATCATTTACACCTTCAAAATAACAAAAAAAAAAAAAAAAAATGGCATCTGCCCCCTTTGGCAAGTATCACAGCTTGTAAATGCTTTTTGTAGCCACCCAAGAGTCTTTCAATTCTTGTTTGAGGTATCTTTGCCCATTCTTCCTTACAAAAGTCTTCCGGTTCTTTGAGATTTCTGGGCTGTCTGTCATGCAATGCTCTTTTCTATCCATAGATTTTCAGTTATGTTGAGGTCAGGAGATTGTGAAGGCCATGGCAAAACCTTCAGTTTACGCCTCTTGATGTAATCCCCCATGGATTTCGAGGTGTGTTTAGGATCATTATCCATTTGTAGAAGCCATCCTCTCTTTAAATTCAGCTTTTTCACAGATGGCATCAAGTTAGCATCCAAAATTTGCTGAAATGTTATTGAATCCATTTTTCCTTCTACTCGTGAGATGTTCCATGTGCCACTGGCTGCAATACAACCCCAAAGCATGATTGATCCACCCCCATGCTTAACAGTTGGACAGAGGTTCTTTTCATTAAATTCTGTTCCCCTTCTTCTCCAAACTTACCTTTGCTCATTCCGGCCAAAAAATTAAATTTTAACCTCATCGGTGCACAGAACTTGTTTCCAAAATGCATCAGGCTTGTCTACATGTTAATTTGCAAAGTTTAAATGCTGATTTTTGTGGTGAGGATGTAGAAGAGGTTTTCTTTTGATGACTCTTCCATGAAAACCATATTTGTACAAGTATCTCTTTATAGTGGAATAGTGCACCACAACCCCAGTTTCTGCCAGATCTTTCTGGAGGGATTGCACAGTCAAACGTGGGTTTTGAATTGTTTTTCTCACAATCCTGCGAGCTGTTCTGTCTGATATTTTTCTTGGTCTTCCAGATCTTGCTTTAACTTCCACTGTTCCTGATGACTGCCATTTCTTAATTACATTCCGAACAGAGGATATTGACATCTGAAAACATTTTGCTATCTTCTTATAGCCTTCTCCAGCTTTATGAGTATCAACTATTTTCAGTTTCAGATTTCTAGACAACTGCTTAGAAGAACCCAGGTTGCTGATTGTTGGGGCAAGGTCAGATGAGTCTGAGCATTTAAAACCTTTGAGATTGACATCACCTGGTCTTCCCAGATGATGATTGAGAACAATCCATGACTCTGGCAGGTCTCAGCTTTGCAAAGGGGCAGTGCATGCTATAAATTCTGCAGGGTGCCCAAACTTTTGCAGACGCCATTTTTTTTTCTGTTATTTTGAAAGTGTAAATGATGGAAATAAAATCAAACTTTTGTTGACATATTATAAGAATGTCTAATCTGTAATTTGATACCTTTTGGAGATTTTTCCACCTTGGCTTCTTTATGCACATTAATACAAATTTTTACCTGGGGTGCCCAAACTTTTGATCCCCACTGTACATGTATATATTTCTAAGGTGTAAATATACACAGCTCCCTATGGCATCCCCCCCCCATCCTTTCCCCTTACCTTCTTCTCTCCTATATTTGTTGAACCCATAGACAGCATACACAGACTTGCTATGTACCTTCCAAGACCTGAGATGACTCCTATTGGCTTGGAGTCCTGAAGATGTCACTAAAGGTCCTAGAAGATCCAAAGTAAGTGTGCGTGATGTCTATGGGTTCTGTGCATCCTGGACTCTCACTTCTGTATTTTGCCGTGATTTGCTCAAAATCTCTGCAAAAACACGCTGATTTTGCCACGATTTTGCGCAAAATACAGTATTGTGAGTATGGATGCAAATATGTTCAATGGGCCCACTTTTCTATTGGGGCCCTGGGAAACCGCAAAGGTTGCGCCCGCCCCCCCCCCCCCCACGCCGGCCCTGGTTGTGGGCAACTGCAGCACTTTCCCTAATGGTCTGGAATCCCCGTGCCCCTAATGGTCTGGGCCCCAAAACTGAAAATCACTGTTTTCCAATGTGGCTCCCCAGATGTTGCAAAACGGCAACTCCCATAATGTCAGGACATTATGTGAGTTGTAGTTTTGCATCATCTAGAGAGGGAATACTGACTTAAATAACATGCCCCCCTGGTAATACTCACCTGTCCTGACTCCCACGGTGCTATGTGAAAATTTTCCTGACTATCTGTCACCCAGTAAGGGATAGAGTTTGATGAATTATGCCTTATGAAAAAGTGTACACCATTAGATGTGGCACCATGAAGAGCTTTGAGAAAACATGACAACCATGATTAAGCTCTGATTTGTTGGTCTTCCTCATTTGCTTCTTTGATATCATTTATCTTTGCCCATGGGATCTTTTTTTTTGCACTGACCTGAAGCTTTTCTATAGTTTTTTCTCTTTATTGATACAGTATTAATACGGCTGTTATGCCTTTGCTTTGTTTCTTATTAGTTTCTGCCTGTGTGAGGATTATATGCTTCTCATTGTTCTTTAAAGCATTACTGTAATTAAAAACAACAATTTTTGACATACTGATCAGAGTATGGTATTGGAAGAGAGGGGATATCCGTCGACTATAAGCCTAGGGTGGGAAATACATCATCCCCCCATGTCATCATCCCTCCCTGTCATCATCCAGACCCCCGTCATTAACACCCCCATCATCATCACCCTGTCATTTTCACCCCCGTCATCATCACCCTGTCATCATCCCCCCCCTTCATCATCACCACCTGTCAATCAGTGGTCTTCAACCTGCGGACCTCCAGATGTTGCAAAACTACAACTGCCAGCATGCCCGGACAGCCATCGGCTGTCCGGGCATGCTGGGAGTTGTAGTTTTGAAACATCTGGAGGTCCACAGGTTAAAGACCATTGCCCCTTCGTCATCATCCAGACCCCCCTTTAGTTTTCTACTCACCTCCCCTCGGTCGGAAGGAAGGGTGAGCTGGTCCGGGCCATCTATGATGCAGGGACCGTCCGGTGGGGAGGGTTAGTCGTTCTGGGCTGTCCATCTTCACCAGGAGGCTCTCTTCTCCGTTCCGGGCCGGCCCTGGACTAGTGACGTTGCCTTGACGACGACGCACAGGGACGTTCATGCGCAGAGACGTCTGCTGCGCACGGACTTGCCTGTGCATCCTCGTCAAGGCAACGTCACTAGTCCGGGGCCGGCCCGGAGTGGAGAAGAGGGCCTCCCAGTGAAGATGGACAGCCCAGAACGACTAACCCTCCCCACCGGACGGTCCCTGCAGCATAGATGGCCCGGACCAGCTCACCCTTCCTTCCGACCGAGGGGAGGTGAGTAGAAAACTAAAGGGGGGTCTGGATGATGACAAAGGCTGCAGTGGTCTTCAAACTGCGGACCTCCATATTTTTCAAAACTACAACTCCCAGCATGCCCGGACAGCCGATGGCTGTCCGGGCAAGCTGGAAGTTGTAGTTTTGAAACATCTGGAGGTCCGCAGGTTGAAAACCACTGAGAAGGGATTGACAGGCGGAGAGTTCACTCGAGTATAAGCCGAGGGGGGCGTTTTCAGCACGAAAAATCTTATACTCGAGTATATACGGTATTCATGAAATTTTTTTATTTGACTATGCTACAGGGGCTGTAAAGTTGGTGTAGTTCATAATATAGTGTCTGTACCTGTGTGTGATGGTTTTCTCACAATTCTTCTGTGATTATCGCCCCAATATTTATTTTTAATAGCATACAAAACGACTCATGTCTCTGGATTTCCCAGGTTGCAGTGCGTTGAGACTTGACATGACTAGTCAGGTGATCAGAGGCAGTCTTTCCTGATTCAATTCTGCAACAGCTGTAGGCCCCCTGATTAGAAAACACTGTTTCAATGGGTGGGGAAGCTGATGTGTGGGAGGAAGGAAAGTGATCTCAAACTTTCAAGCATGGAACTGTGGGATGTGTAGTTTAGAGAACATAATTCATCAGGAAATACAAAGCCCTGGCAGGTAAGTACTAAAATCACATTATGGTGGATAACCCCTTTAAAACATTTTCAGTGGCTGTTGAGTCTTGTAAAAGGGTTACTCTGCTACTTTCAAACTTATACCGAAGTATAGGGCATACATGTCTGATCGCGCATCCCCTGTGATCTCCAGAACAGAACCCTGTCTCTCCTTGTGCATGGAGCGGCGTGAGGGCACACACTCCATACATTCTCTATGGGAGGGACAGAAATACACGATTAGCAATTTTTTTTTTACTTTTGCAGGAATAAAAATTAGACTTTTGTATGCCAGAAAAAGAATTCATTCCTGACTTTGCCTTTTTTTTCTTTTTTTCCTATCTTGATTCTTATAGGTCCATACAGGAACAGTTTAAATATTGTTTTTCTTGGAGAAGAGAAATGAAGTGAGAAAGACACAGAGGAGGCCAATTTCAAAAAGACCTGTGCAGGTTGGTTATCTGGGTTAGTTCTGACAAATGCCAAAAATTATAAATTAAATTTACACCCATGGGATTGTCTGCTGGTAATAATCGCTTTTCATTATAGGTGATCTCCCATAATAAGCTGATTATTGGTTCTTCTGACACGATCATCTGAGTTCTGTGAAGAAACAAGGCATCAGGGGTTCCCTTTTCTTCCATTGGCACCTCTGGCAACATGGAGTGTTGCACAGTTTCAGTTGAAATTAATAGGCTGTCTGTACGAGACCATGCTATGTCCTCCAGAACAAGAGACGCTTTTGTGAACACTTTCCGCTTTGGCTACTATATGTGGATACTTAAAAAGTACCTGTCACCAAATAAACTGTTCTAAACTACCTCCTAACACCCCTTCTGCCCTTAAAACAAACAAACATCAGAGCTAAAGCTGGGTATCATACCTTTATTCTTACTCACATAGTGCAATCTCCCAGCAGGAGAAAGTAGGTGTTTCCCAGCAGGCATGACATCACTGAAGCCGGCTGGGGGACCACTTCTGCCCTCACATGGTTGCAGTGCTGTGATGTATAGAAGACCTCAGGCTCTGTCCATGTTTCAGTCTGTGTTGCTATCAGTGAGGATCTCCTGTAGCTTTCAGTCTGTGCAGCCTTCTGTGAGAATCTGTGGAGCTTTCACTTTCTATGCAGCTGTCAGTCAAGCTCAATGCAGAGAAGCACTTCCTGAGTTTGGACTCCTACCAGGCCAGGAGGAGACCAAACTCACTGTATTAATTGTGGCAGGGAACAGAACAGAGCCACTTAGTGGCCGTTTTTAATTTCATTTAATTTTAAACATATTTATGTTGATAATTTTAAAAGCAAGTGATGGGAAAGTGTCTGCTAATTACACAAGAAACACTATATTAAAAGTTTTATTTGGTGACAGGTACTCATTAAAGGGGTTATCCGCCATAAGGAAATTTTAGTATGTACCTGGCAGACAGTAATGGACATGCTTAGGAAGGGTCTGTGCTTGCTTTGGAGCTAAATGGCTATGTTGTGAGATTACCCTAACACTGTGGCTAGCTTTTTGTGAATTGATATTTCCTTTTTGAGTTTTCTTCTTTTGCCTACAAATCCAATAATTTCCTCCCTCCCACACATCAGCCACCCCACCCATTGAAACATAAATGAGCTGCATCCATTCAAAAGACCCGTGGTTTTTAATCAGGGTGCCTACAGCTGTTGTATTAGTTGCAGATTGATCTCTCTCCCACCAAGCGATCGCTCCACCCACTGAAGCAGATAGGCTCCATGTCATCAGCTGACTAGTGATGTCAGGTTTTGGCCGCATTGCAACCTGGGAAAAATCTGAGACAACAGTCATTTTGTATGCTATTAAAAATAAATATTGGGGTGAAAATCACAGAAGAATTGTGAGAAAACCGTCGCACACGGGTACAGACACTATATTATGAACTACACTAACTTTACAGCTCCTTTAGCATAGTCAGATAAAAGAAAAACCTGGAATACCCCTTTATAGGGGTCGTCACACCGTGCTGTTTCAGTTTTAAAGACAGCTACTGCCTGTCTGCGGCCACAGGAAATGGTCGTTTTGCAACAGCTGGAGGGCCACAGTTTTCAGACCACTTGTATAGCCATATTCCCATTCACCTCAAGAGAATCTGTCAGCTGTATTTGCTGGTTAAAACTGCAGACACAGTTAGATAGCTGTTATGTTACAAAAGCAAATGGTACCTTTTCAGGAGCTGATGGTGGTGGCCAAACTTTTTTCAACCAAGTGCCAAGGAGGAGGAGTGGAGCTGCTCAAAGGCCACAGCCTGGCACGCCTCCTCGCTCGCCCTCAACTCCAAGCTCCTCCTTGATTGACATACAGGGCCCTGCATATCAGTCAAGGAAAGACTGGAAGGTGTGTGGGAGCACGGCTTCTCTCCTTTAACACCTGGCTGAGAAAATAAAAGGTGATTTTATAAGTTTATCAAATCACCATCAGCTCCAGAAAAGGTACAGTTTGCTATTATACCCTAACAACTATCCAATGGTGTCTGCAGCTTTTAGCAGCTAATACAGCTTCCCAATACTAAGTACTAACTTGCAATACTAAGTACAGATGCTACTGAAGTATTGAGTGCCGAATGGCAGATCCTAGGAGGTATTATGAGTCAGCCCCCCACTGATCTAATATTGGTGACCTACACTAAAGATAAGCCACTAATTGTAAAGAACCAGATTACTGTGCTGAAATGGATCCCTAATAATATTTGTGGCACATTTTAAAGGGGTGCTTCACTGCTCCAGCTTCTGGAACATTTAGTTCCGAACGCAGGGTGCGGGCTACGGGGGTCGTGATGTCATGGCCATGCCCCTTAGTGACATAATGCCACGCCCCTTAATGCAAGTCTATGGGAGGGGGCGTAGCTGGATGCCCTCTCCCATAGACTTGCATTGAGGGGGCATGACATCACTAGGGGGCGTGGCCATGAGGTCATAACCCCCGTAGCACGCACCCTGCGTTCGGAACTAAATGTTCCGGACACTGGGGCAGTGGAGTGCCCTTTTAAGGAAAGCAAGTGAAATGAATTTAGCAGTCTTTCTAGGTCTATTCCATAGTCAACAATTTTTAGATAGATCACAGAAAATGTGCAGCTCAGCTAAAACAATTTATTGTCGATACAGTATGGTCTGCACTTTTTAGACTTTGTACTGTAAGTACTTTGCTTCTTCTATTATGTCTTGATTATTTTGTTCTTATTCACAGATTCTGCTTTTGTAATGCACCATTTATATTTGTTTCCTAACAGAAGAATCAAGGAACAGGAGCCTGGCAGAAGCCCCCATATAGGTTCACAAGACGGGACTATAGAAGATGACACCAGCATGTCTCATGGATATCGTGGAGGATACTCCTCTATTCCATTGTCAACGTGTGACATGGAAAGCCATACAGTCCTCAGTGACAGTAAATAATATTATTAATTATTAGTACAAAGCCACACACGTAGAGTAGATCCAGCTCACCCCTCTAGTGTCCGCCAGCTGCGATACGGACTCAGCCCGAACAATGCTGATAGTAATCCAATAGAAACAAAGAAAAATGTCCAGCGCAGCCAAGACTCGAATGCTAACGATTTATTGTAGACACGGCAACACACAGGGAGACTGTAGTGACGCGTTTCGATCGACTAAGCGATCTTAATCATACTGAGTATGAGTATGATTAAGATCGCTTAGTCGATCGAAACGCGTCACTGCTGTCTCCGTGTGTGTTGCTGTGTCTACAATAAATCGTTAGCATTCGAGTCTTGGCTGCGCTGGACATTTTTCTTTGTTTCTATTGAATATTATTAGTAAGGATTTATCTAAGAAAAAGACTCCTACCCAAAAGAAGAAACCTAAGAATTATTTTACCGGGGAGCCAAAAGACGCAACTGAATGGAACAAAAATCCCAAGGACTGCCCATTTGTGCAAGCATTGTGGACGGTGTTGTGTGGATAGGTCTCACCTTATGGCACATAAGAGAAGACATACGGGGGAGAAGTCTTTTAGCTGCAATGAGTGCGGAAAACACTTTGCTCATAAACCTCTTATTGCAAACCAGAGGTCACATACTGGGGAGACCTGTTACTGGTGCGGGGAATGTGGGATGTTCTAAACCTACAAGTCTCAGCTTATTGCCCACAAAAGGACTCATAGCGCAGACCTGTTCTATCAGTGTGATGTATGTGGGGGAAAATTTGACTTTAGGTGTCTGCTTCTTGCGCACCAGCAAATCCATACTGGACTGAAGCCCCATCAATGTCTTAAAGGGTACCTCTCATCAAATAAACTTTTGATATATTTTAGATTAATGAATCTTGAATAACTTTCCAATAGCATGTTAATAAAAAATAGGCTTCTTTCTATTGTATTTTTACCGATCAGTCCTGTCAGCAAGCATTTCTAACTCATGCTGGAGTCCTAAACACTCAGAGCTGCCAGCCTGCTTTGTTCACAGCCAAACAGGCTGTGAACAAAGCAGGCTGGCAGCTCTGAGTGTTCTCCTTTGTGAACAAAGCAGACTGGCAGCCCGTAGTGTTTAGGACTCCAGCATGAGTCTGAAATGCTTGCTGCCAGGACTGGTAGGGAGACCCCTAGTGGTCATTTCTTCAAAGTGGAAAATTAAATAGAAAGAAGCATATTTTTTAATAACATGCAATTGTAAAGTTATTCTGCATACATTAATCTATAATATATCAAAAGTTTTTTGGATGAGAGGTCCCCTTTAAGTGCGGGGTACGCTTTACGTACAGATCTGGCCTTGTAACTCATGAACGGACTCACGCTGGGTTCACACCACGTTTTTGCAGTACAGTTCCCGTATACCTTTTCAATTTGAAAACCGTACAGAACCGTATTGAAAACCATATGCATTGACTCTCCATTGAAAACCGTATTGCCAAACTATGCATCAGGTTGTGTCCGTTTTGCATCATGTACGGTTTTGTCAGTTTTTTTCCCGTACCCAAAACGGTAGCCTACCACGGTGTTTGGTCCGGGTGAAAAAACGTATTAAAATTTAACATGGGAATCAATGGGAACCGTACAGAAGCGTATCTGCGTACGGTTCCATCTGGTTTTCACCATCTGGGTTTTTGACTTTGCACAGTTTTTTTTCTTGGAATTTCAATCAAACAGGTAAAACTTTATTTATAATGGAGTGAAAAGTTAAAAACGTATACTTTTTTTTTTCTTAACCCCTTAAGGACCGGAGGTTTTTCCGTTTTTGCATTTTCGTTTTTTCTCCTTGCCTTTAAAAAATCATAACTCTTTCAAATTTACACCTAAAAATCCATATGATGGCTTATTTTTTGCGCCACCAATTCTACTTTGTAATGACGTCAGTCATTTTGCCCAAAAATCTATAGTGAAGCGGGAAAAAAAATAATTGTGCGACAAAATTGAAAAAAAAAACGCTGTTTTGTAACTTTTGGGGGCTTCCGTTTCTACGTAGTACATTTTTCGGTAAAAATGACACCTGATATGTATTCTGTAGGTCCATACGATTAAAATGATACCCTACTTATATAGGTTTGATTTTGTCGGACTTCTGGAAAAAATCATAACTACATGCAGGAAAATTAATACGTTTAAAATTGTCATCTTCTGACCCCTATAACTTTTTTATTTTTCCGTGTATGGGGCGGTATGAGCGCTCATTTTTTGCGCCGTGATCTGAAGTTTTTAACGGTACCATTTTTGCATTGATAGGACTTATTGATCACTTTTTATTCATTTTTAAATGATATAAAAAGTGACCAAAAATGCACTATTTTGGACTTTGGAATTTTTTTGCGCGCACGCCATTGACCGAGCGGTTTAATTAATGATATATTTTTATAATTCGGACATTTCCGCACGCGGTGATACCACATATGTTTATTTTTATTTTTATTTACACTGTGTTTTTTTTTTATTGGAAAAGGGGGGTGATTCAAACTTTTAATAGGGGAGGAGTTAAATGATCTTTATTCACTTTTTTTTTTCACTTTTTTTTTGCAGTGTTATAGGTCCCATAGGGACCTATAACACTGCACACACTGATCTTCTATGTTGATCACTGGTTTCTCATAAGAAACCAGTGATCAACGATTCTGCCGGATGACTGCTCATGCCTGGATCTCAGGCACTGAGCAGTCATTCGGCGATCGGACAGCGAGGAGGCAGGAAGGGGCCCTCCCGCTGTCCTGTCAGCTGTTCGGGATGCCGCGATTAGCCGCGGCTATCCCGAACAGCCCGACTGAGCTAGCCGGGAACTTTCACTTTCACTTTTAGCCGCGCGGCTCAGCTTTGAGCGCGCGGCTAAAGGGTTAATAGCGCGCGGCGCCGCGATCGGCGCTGCGCGCTATTAGAGGCGGGTCCCGGCTTCACTATGACGCCGGGCCCGCCATGATATGACGCGGGGTTACTGTGTAACCCCGCGTTATATCATAAGAGCAGGACCAAGGACGTACCGGTACGTCCTTGGTCCTTAAGGGGTTAAAAACGGATGCAACCGGACATCATTTTTTAAAACCGTATATGGATAAAAATTTGTACACACGTTTTGATACAGTTTGGTCCGGTTTTGAGGAATCCGTTTTTCATCGAAAACCTGATACGGGAACTGTATAGCAAAAACGTGGTGTGGACCCAGCCTCACACAGGAGAGAAGCCTCACCGATGCAAATACTGCGGCGAACGCTTCTCTGATGGTCACAGTCTGACTACTCTGACTACACATCAGACGGTCCATAAGGCTGATAAAACGCACACATGTCCTGACTGCGGGAAGACGTTTGAATACAAGGCATCTCTTATTGTCCATCAGAGGACGCACAAACTGGATGGCAACAGAAGTCTCTGGTAAAACCAAATCTGGCCCGCCATAGAAAAGACCAAATATTCTCAAGCGCAATTATGTTCTGGAGATCTACTCAGGAGTTACCGTATATCTTGGTCTTGTTCACTATGCATTTTATGCTTCAAACTTTAAGTCCGTGCTTCCCAACCAGGGTGCCTCCAGCTGTTGCAAAACTACAACTCCCAGCATGCCCGGACAGCCAACGGCTGTCCGGGCATTCTGGGAGTTGTAGTTTTGCAACAGCTGGAGGCACTCTGGTTGGGAAGCATTGCTTTAGGTATTTAATAGAAGAAGACTTAGACATTTCAGTTGTAAGGAAGTGAAATAAAGATGAGAGCATTGGGATTCAGTGTATTATTGTTTCTATGACCTGATTTACATTCAAATACTAAAGGGGTATTCTTTTTATTTATATATATATATATATATATATATATATATATATATATATATATATATATATATGTATATTTATTTATTTATTTATTTATTTTTTTTGCTGGCATTTTTTTAAATCTTTGAACCTTTTTTTCCATTAATCTTCCGATCTGTAATAATTATGGGTGTAAAATGAAACTACATGGGGGAGAGATTTATCACAACCTGTGCAGAGGAAAATTTGCCCAGTTGCCCATAGCAACCAATCAGATCGTTTCTTTCATTTTGCAGAGGCCTTGTTAAAAATGAAAGAAACAAGCTGATTGGTTGCTATTGGCAACTGGGCAACTTTTCCTCTGGACAGGTTTTAATACATAACCCCCCCCCCCCCCATGTGACTTGACATATGTTTGAACATAGCCTTAGGTTGACAAATTTTATGGGCCATTTACCTTCCAAAACAAAATGTCTGGTTTGGAAATTGAATAATGGCCTTAGAAACAAGCAAACAAACAAAAAAAGCACTGAAAAAACATCTGAACTAGAGATGAGCGAACTTACAGTAAATTCGATTCGTCACGAACTTCTCGGCTCGGCAGTTGATGACTTTTCCTGCATAAATTAGTTCAGCTTTCAGGTGCTCCGGTGGGCTGGAAAAGGTGGATACAGTCCTAGAAAAGGTGGATACCTTTTCTAGGAATGTATCCACCTTTTCCAGCCCACGGGAGCACCTGAAGGCTGAACTAATTTATGCAGGAAAAGTCATCAACTGCCGAGCCGAGAAGTTTGTGACTAATCAAATTTACTGTAAGTTCGCTCATCTCTAATCTGAACGTTAGAGACTTATTTTGTCTGTAGGAATAGAGATTATTTTGCCTCATTTTTCCCCTTCACCAATCTTTTGGGGAGATTTATCAAAACGTGTGTAGGGGAAGAGTGCTGCAATTGCCCCTAACAACCAATCAGATAGTTTCTTTGATTCATACAAGGCCTCAGAAAAATGAAAAAAAGCTATCTGATTAGTTGCTATGGGCTACTGTGCCCCTCTTCCTCTACGCAGGTAATGCAGGCCCTAACCCAGTTAGGGTATGTTCACACTACAGATTATGAATGGAATCTCAGCTTGCAGAATTCCGTGAGCGGAGATTCCATTCTGGCGGCCGCTGCCGCAATACTTCGGCGGTAGGACCGCGTAGCACTGCGCCGTCACCATTGACAGCTATGCAGTGCTCGCGGACTTCCAGGCAAAGAATGAACATGTTCTTTCTTTGCGCAGAACAATTTCAGCAGCGGAATTGTCCGATGCTGAAATTCCGCAGTCTGAACGGGTCTCGCGGAAACCCATTCACACTGATGTTTATGTTCACAGCACGAAATTCCGTTCGAACATACCCTTACACTAAATAGGGTCACAAGCTGACACTAAGTGATTACCCAATATGAAATGCCCTCCACAGCCAGTGATCTGCTAAAGGGGATGCCACAGGAAGGACCCAAGAACATGAGGGACCAGGCACCGTCAAAAAGGCAGTGGCAGAGGATCAAATGAGTATTTTTTACTTTTGCAGCAGACTTATTTATGTATTAAAAATGAAAATCAGCCAGCAGGATTCATACCTAGCACAATGCTTTAAAAGGGGTATTCCAGTGGAAAACATTTATATATATATATATATATATATATATATATATATATATATATATAAATCAACTGGTGCCAGAAAGTTAAACAGATTTGTAAATGACTTCTATAAAAAAAAAAAAAAAAAATTTACCCTTCCAGTACTTATTAGCAGCTGTATGCTACAGAGGAAATTCTATTCTTTTTGAATTTCTTTTTTTGTCTTATCCACAGTGCTCTCTGCTGACACCTGATGCCCATATCAGGAACAGTCCAGAGCAGGAGAAAAACCCCATAGCAAACCTGTGCTGCTCTGGACAGTTCCTGACATGGACAGAGGTGTCAGCAGAGAGCACTGTGGACAAGACAAAAAAGTTGTAAATAGCTGCTAATAAGTACTGGAAAGGTAAAGATTTTTTAATAGAAGCAATTTACAAATCTGTTTAAAGGAGAACTCCAAAATATAAAAATTGTCCCCCATACTGCCGCCAGTAAAAAAATAAAGATGTACATACCTTCCTCCGCTCCCCTGAGACCTCCGGTAACCGGCTCTGGTCTCCGCCGCAATCCTCTTCCTGGATGCCGGTGGTCGGTGAATCATACTGCGCTCAGCCAATCACTGGCCGCAGTGAAGTCCCGACTCGGCCGGCGATAGGCTGAGCGGCAGTGTGACGTTTTCGGCCCCGGCAGCAGGTGCTGGTGTAGTGAAGAATTGTGTGTCTTGAAGCATTCTCACACTGCCGCTCAGCCTATCACCGGACGAGTCGGGACTTCACTGCAGCCGGTGATTGGCTGAGCACAGTATGATTCATCCTACCACCGGCAACCAGGAAGAGGATCGCGGCAGAGACCGGAGCCGGTTACCGGAGGCCCTGGAGGAGCGGAGGAAGGTATGTACATCTTTATTTTTTTTTACTGCTGGCACTATGGGAGACAATTTTTATATTCTGGAGTTCTCCTTTAACTTTCTGGCACCAGTTCATTAAAAAAAAAAAAAAAAGTTTTCCACCGGAGTACCCCTTTAAAACATTACTGTTATTTGTAAAACTTTTTTAATGGTCATCCACACATGTCAAAAGTTTAGATCACATCTGGTCTAGTGAAAAATGCGCCACTGACATGTCAAAAGTTTTTACAGATTACACTAACGCTTTAAAGGGGTTTTGTCACCATAGACACTTATCTCGGCACTCTGCTATGTTCAGTATCTTTTAGGGTAGATTCAGACGTTTCTGTAAAAACACGCACACAAATAATTTAAAAAACATCATTGTTGCATTGTTTTTTTTTAGATGGCCAAAACGCTGTGTCCAGATGTTTACTGGGAGTCAATATGGAAATTTGTGGCTTTTTTTATTTTATTTGTTTCCCTGGCATTTTTGGGAAACAGCAGAATGGTCTGGCTCTGGTATTTTATTTTATTTTTTTCAGATTTTGCGGCATTTTTCCTCCCATAGACCTTAATAGGTTACAAAAAAAGAAAACTAAAACAAAGCAAAAAACTATAGAAAAAAAACGCCCCTTACATTTTTTCAATAGAAATCCCTAAATTAGATGATGAATCAATCACATGACTTTTAATGAAAAACCCCCAGAAAAATGCCACAAAAAACACAACACAATAAAAAAACGATGTAAAAAAAAATGTACGAAAACACACTATTTAGGGGAAACTGCCACAAAAACTGCATCATGGAGAACAAATATGAGGGCAGTTTTCTATGACTTTTTTTTGCATAAAAAAAAAACTGAAGAAAGCTTAAGAACATGTTCACATGTACCGTATTTTTCGCCGTATAAGACGCACTTTTTCTTCCCCAAAACTGGGGGGGAAAAGTTGGTGCGTCTTATACGGCGAATACACACCTATCGGGTCGGTCCCTGCGGCCATCAACGGCCGGGACCCGCGGCTAATACAGGACATCACCGATTGCGGTGATGCCCTGTATTAACCCTTCAGACGCGGCGATCAAAGCTGACTGCCGCGTCTGAAGGGAAAGTGACAGTAACCCGGCTGCTCAGTCGGGCTGTTCGGGACCGCCACGGTGAAATTGCGGTGTCCCGAACAGCTTACAGGACACCGGGAGGGACCTTACCTGCCTCCTCGGTGTCTGCTCCGTGCCGGGATCCCCTGCATGGCCGGCGCTCTCCTTCGACGCCATCACATCGTCTTGCACGCCGTCCCGTCATCCAATAGGAGCGGCATGCGTAGCGACGTGATGACGGCGACGTGATGACAGCGACGAAGAGCATGGATCCCGGGGAAGAAGACGTCCGGAGCGTCGGGCCACCACGGGGAAGCAGTGACAGCGATGGAGCGACATCCAGGGCAGCAGTGACGGGTCCGGAGCGGCGGGGACACATGAGTATTACCTCCTATCCAGTGGTCTTCATCCTGCGGACCTCCAGATGTTGCAAAACTACAACTCCCAGCATGCCCGGACAGCCAACGGCTGTCCGGGCATGCTGGGAGTTGTAGTTTTGCAACATCTGGAGGTCCGCAGGTTGAAGATCACTGTTGGGTGCAGAATCTTTTTTTTTCTAGATTTTGCACCTTTAAAATTGGGTGCGTCTTATATGCCGGTGCGTCCTATAGGGCGAAAAATATGGTACATAATCCGCTGCACATGTGCGGCGACTCACACATCGCAGCAGTGTGTCTGCTCATGTGGGTGAAGTGCCGCTCCGAGCAGGCACCTGTTAAGGCACCCTGTAGGGATCCGCTCGTCTGAATGTACCTAAGAGTTTATTTACACATACAGTATTATGCGCATATTTAATGCTTTAGATTTGAAGCTGTGTTCAGTCATTCAAATCTGCAGCTTCAAATCCTGCTCATCAAATATGTGCAGGATACTGTACATGTGAATAGACCCTAAGGGCTTGTTCACACGGGTGTATCCACAGCGTATTTACGCTGCGGATCTGCCGACGATGGACCCCTACAGTGTGCCTCAGATGTGCCTGCATGGAGCGGCAATCCACCGCTACGAGCAGACACACTGCAATGTGCGCATCGCCACGCGTATGCGCAGTATACTCGCACACATCGCAGCTGCTCTCGGCCTTGTTCAGGGAGCGGCCGCGGTGTGTGTGCATGCACCGCGCATGCGTGCGGTGACTCGCACATCGCAGCAGTGTGTCTGCTCGTAGCGGGGGATTGCCTCTCCGAGCAGGCACATCTGGAGGCAGCACTGAAGTGTCCGTCGTCAGCGGATCCGCAGCGTAAAAATACGGTGTGAACGAGCCCTATGCAAATTTTCTGCCGCTGATTTTGCTACCCGTTGAAGACAACAAGCAGCAAAATCTGTAGCAGAAAATCTGTAGCAGCAAATCTGCAGCAAAAAATGCGCTGTTGCCCACCATTAACCCTTCCCGTCATTTTTACCGTAAAGTGTACAGCGTGAAAACGAAACCCTTTAAAATTTGCGGCATTCTTTTTTTTTGGTTCACAATACATTTTATAGTAAAATCAGTGATGTCATCACAAAGTACACATGGTCGCGCAAAAAACAAGCCCTCATATGGGTCTGTGGATGGCAAAATAAAATTAACACCAATATTGTTAACAGCCAGGACATGTAAAGTTGTCTTACCACTTCCCTGTACTATGTCTTGCACAAAGCCCTTATTATGTCAGGTAGCATTAGTATTTAAAACATTTCTGCTGTATTTTATTTAAAAAGATCTTATTAAAATAATTTTGAAGACACTGGAAGAAGAAGGGAAAAAAAACAAAAAAACATTCTTCCCTGACCGGGAATCGAACCCGGGCCGCGGCGGTGAGAGCGCCGAATCCTAACCACTAGACCACCAGGGAATGTTGAAGAAGGAAAGATCTCAAATACATCCTGTCCAGCCTCATCAAGTCTATACTGTAGTTTTAAACTATACATGGCAGATGACTGGCAATATACAGTGTAAGGCCTTACACTGTCATTAAACTATAAATTATAATTGCTTCATTATAAAATCATACATCGCACCTTATAAATTGTCATAAATCACACTAAAAAAACTTAATTAACCAACAGTTGAGTAGAAAATAAATAAATAACTAAAGGAAAAAAAAAAAGCCTTAAGCGTCCCTGGGTGGGCTCGAACCACCAACCTTTCGGTTAACAGCCGAACGCGCTAACCGATTGCGCCACAGAGACGTTGTGTTGGAAAGCGCATTCTTCCTGCAATGCTTTTCTGCAATCAAGTCAGAGAGCTTTCAGTTTCCCACCAGTGTTTCACCCGTCCAACCAACGTAAATCAAGAAGCCGCAGCTACAGGCGGCGGTTTACGGCAGGTGTTTCGAGCTTAAAACTCTGGTGACCGTTTTCCAAATTGTTAGGTCCATCGTGGACACTACAGCATGAATGTGCAGACAGCGCCATCTAGTGCCTAAGGGCTGAAGTCAATCGCAACTTAGTGGGCTGAACGTGCTGTGCGAGCGGATACCGAGATAAGTAGTTTGGGTATAGAAATGATGACGATACTTCTGTTGAAGCGTTACGTGCGTCGGTGACGTCATAGTGACGCTAAATCACGAGCATGGGACTTGTGAATGTGACCGTGTGGAGCGGAACTCCGCCCATTAGGGCCAGTGCGCTGTAGTACAAACTGTAGTAAACCAGGGTAGCTCCAGCTGGTGCGAAACTACAACTCCCAGCATGCCCGGACAGCCTTTGGCTGTCCGGGCATGCTGGGAGTTGTAGTTTGGCAACAGCTGGAGGCACACTGGTTGACAAACGCTAAAGTAAACAAAGTTTCCTAAACATCTCCCATCATGCCCTGACAGTCTGGTACTGTCACTATATGGTTGGGGTTGTAGTTTTGCAACAGCTAACAAGCAAGTTATATATATAATAAAATAAGATAAATAAAATATAAAATGAAAAAAATATATATACATAAATAATAATAATAATCTTGATTAACCCCTTAAGGACCCGGGCTTTTTCAGTTTTTTCATTTTCAATTTTTCCTCCTTAACTTTAAAAAATCATAAATTTTCACCTAAAATTATATATAATGGCTTAATTTTTGCGTCACTAATTCTACTTTGTAATGACATTAGTCATTTTACCCAAAAATCGACGGTGAAACGGGAAAAAAAAATCAATGTGCGACAAAATTGATGAAAAAACACTATTTTGTAAGTTTTGGGGGCTTCTGTTTTTACGCAGTACATTTTTTGTCAAAAATGATACCTTATCTTTATTCTGTAGGTCCATACGGTTAAAATGATACCCTACTTGTATAGGTTTGAATTTGTATCACTTCCGAAAAAAATCATGAATACATGCAGGAAAATTTATACGTTTAAAATGGTCATTTTTGACCCCTATAACTTTTTTATTTTTCTGTGTTCAGGGCGCTTTGAGGACTCATTTTTTGCGCCGTCATCTGAAGTTTTTAGCGGTACCATTTTGTTCTGATCAGACTTTTTGATCACTTTTTATTCACTTTTTTGTGGTATAAAAAGTGATCAAAAATGCGCTACGCCATTGAACGAGCGGTTTAAAAAGCGGTATATTTTTATAATTCGGACATTTCCGCACGCGGCGATACCACATATGTTTATTTTTATTATTATTTACATAATGTTTTTTTTATTCTTGGAATTTTTTTTTACACTTTTCTTATGCAATATTATAGCTCCTATAGGGGGGGCTATAACATTGCATTAACTGATCTTTTACACTGATTGATCCATCTCCATAGGAATGGATCAATCAGTGTTTTCGGCGATTGAATGCTCAAGCCTGGATCTCAGGCTTGAAGCATTCATTCGGCGATTGGACAGCACAGGAGAAGATAAGAAGACCTCCTCCTGTGCTACAGCTGTTCGGGATGCCACGATTATACCGTGGCGATCCCGAACAGCTCCCTGAGTTAGATTGTGGGGTGCACCAGCGTTCGGACCCCCCGTGATCTGAAACTTATTCCCTATCCTTTCACCACTGCACTACCCCTTTAACTATTTTTTTTAACACATTTATAGCCCCATAGGGGACTATAACATGCAATCTTCTCATCAATGCTATGCCATAGCATAGCATTGATCAGTGTTATCGGCGCTCTGCTGCTCCAGCCTGGATCTCAGGCAGGGAGCAATAGAGCAACAATCGGACGGCAAGGAGGAAATAAGGGACCCTCCTCCCCTCAGCTTTTACTGTGGTGGTCCCGATCAACTCCACTGAGCTGCCGGGAAGCATTTTTTTCATTTTAGATGCGGCGAACAAAGTTGGTTAATCTAAGGGGTTAATACCAGACATCACAGCGATCGGTGATGTCCGGTATTAGCCACGGGTCAATACCATTGATAGCTGCTGGAACCGACCCGCTATGACACGGGGTCAGCTTGTGACCCCGCGTCATAGCAGGTGAGCGGGCACAGGGTGTACAGGTACGCCCTGCGTCCTTAAAGGGAACCAATCAGCAGATTTTAGCATATATAACACTCAACAATGCGTTATATATGCTAAAATCGTTATCCTCACCGTCCCCGGGGGACGTTTGTGCCCCCAGGGATGGTGAAGATATTAAGTTATAAAGTCCCCCCCGGCCGCCCAGCAATTAGTCCCCTGGCCGCCCAGCAATTAGTCCCCTGGTCGAGGACTTACTAGCTCCGTTCGCTGCGGCCGTGGTCCCGCCCCCTCGCCTTGATTGACGGCTTGCATCACCGCTCTGCTCCATCTGCTAAGGGAGCAGAGCCATGAGCCGTCATTCAAGCCGTCGGTATGGTGCCATGGCCGGAGCAATGGCAGCTAGTAAGTGGGACTACATCCCGGGCGGCCTGGGGGACTTTATAACTTAATATCTTAACTATCTCTGGGGACACAAATGTCCCCTAGGGATGGAGAGTGTATATAGCATATAGCGTTATATATGCTTAAATCTGCTGATTGGTTCCCTTTAAGAGGTTAATGATATATTTTTTACAGTTCGGACATTTACGCATGCAGCGATACCACAGAAGCGGGGTCAGGAGACCGATGCGGGTTCAGTGAGTTAAATACGTACCTTCAGTCCGGCGCTTGGTCCCTCCAAAGGTCTGCTTCTTTATTCAGTGAATTGCGCACTTGCGCGTTCTGAGCTCTCACGTGGCCAGCGATCATGAATATTCAAATTTACCCGGTGGGCCAGCCTCCATTTTGGAGATAGAAGATAGAAGTGACCTTTGGAGGAACCGGGCTCCGGACTGAAGGTACTTATTTAAAGGGGTACTCTGGTGGAAAACTTTTTTTTTAAATTAACGTGCCAAAAAGTTAAACAGATTTGTAACTTGTGACTTCAATTTAAAAATCTTAATCCTTCCAGTACTTCTCAGCTGCTGTATAATACAGAGGAAGTTATTTTCTTTTTGAATTTCTTTTCTGTCTTGTCCACAGTGCTCTCTGCTGACATCTCTGTCCATGTCAGGAACTGCCCAGAGCAGGAGAAAATCCCCATTGCAAACCTATGCTGCTCTGGACAATTCCTGACACAGACAGGTGTCAGCAGAGAGCACTGTAGTCAGACAGAAAAGAAATTCAAAAAGAAAAGAACTTCCTCTGTATTATACAGCAGCTGTTAAGTACTGGAAGGATTAAGATTTTTAAATAGAAGTAATTTACAAATCTGTTCTGGCACCAGTTGATTTGTCGGGATTGCACTGACCCCACATCCATCTCCTGTTCACCAACACTATAACCCATTGCATTGGGTTTAGTGTGGGTGAACAGGATGACCATTTTCCTTTAATGGGGGCTGCTACTACTACCTATAGGGGGCTGCTGCTATAACTACCTAAAGAGGGGCTTCTACAACTACTATTATCTAAAGGGGGCTGCTGCTACTATATACAGGGCGCTGCAACTATATACAGAGGGCTACTATGTACAGGGAAACTTACCTACAGGGAGTAACCCCTACCTATAGGTGGCTGCTACTACCGACAGGGGGCAGCTATCTACAGGGAGACCTACCTACAGGTGGCACCTACCTACTCGGGACACCCGCGTAATAGGTAAAACCATGTGAAGGGTCCTTTCTACCTACTGGAGTGACCTATCCACTTAGAGACTGACCTACTCTTCCCCAACCCACTTATTGACCCTGTGTCTCGCACATCAAGAGGTTATTATTACAGTATGGTGTACTATAGGTGCTGGAAAAATGTGGAACCTAAAATGTTTATATTGCAGGTTCTGTGGAGACAAGTTGTGGCTGGAAGAATTGTCATGACGATCTGGGTTGGATGGAAAAGAAAAAGGAAAGTAAAATACTACAATTACAGAAGATGTCACCTGATGTAACTGTATGTAATCACTTATATGGTCTGTAGAGTCTATGTAGAGCTTATATCACCCATCATATGATCACTGTATGGGGTGAATATTTCCTTCTTGTATACTGGTTTATTGGTAATGTTGGTCAGTATACAGGATTTGGTCAGTAACAGTATGATGGTAATATTATGGATAATATTATGGTGATAATATTCCTCCTTGTATAATGGTTATTATTGGTTATATTGGTCTCAGTATACAGGATTTGGTCAGTAACAGTATGATGGTAATATTATGGTGATAATATTCCTCCTTGTATAATGGTTATTATTGGTTATATTGGTCTCAGTATACAGGATTTGGTCAGTAACAGTATGATGGTAATATGTACCGTATTTTTCGCCGTATAAGATGCACTTTTTCTTCCCCAAAACTGGGGGGGAAAAGTTGGTGCGTCTTATAAGACGAATATACACCTATCGCGGCGGTCCCTGCGGCCATCAATGGCTGGGACCCGCGGCTAATACAGGACATCACAGATCGCGGTGATGCCCTGTATTAACCCTTCAGACGTGGCGATCAAAGCTGACCGCCGCGTCTGAAGTGAAAATAACACTAACCCGGCTGTTCAGTCGGGCTGTTCGGGACCGCCGCGGCATCCCGAACAGTTTACAGGACACCGGGAGGGACCTTACCTGCCTCCTCGGTGTCTTTTCCGTGCCGGGATCCCCTGCATGGCCGGCGCTTTCCTTTGTCGTCATCACGTCGTCGCGCACGCCGTCCCGTCATCCAATAGGAGCGGTGTGTGTAGCGATGTCATGGCGGCGACGGAGAGCGAGGATACCAGGCAACAGAGACGTTCCGGAGCGACGGGGACACCCTGGGAACGCAGCGACTGCGATGGAGGGCGACATCCAGGGCAGCGGTGACAGGTCCGGAGCGGCGGGGACATGTGAGTATTACCTCCTATAACAGTGCACTTCAACCTGCGGACCTCCAAATGTTGCAAAACTACAACTCCCAGCAAGCCCGGACAGCCGTTGGCTGTCCGGGCATGCTGGGAGTTGTAGTTTTGCAACATCTGAAGGTCCGCAGGTTGAAGAACACTGTCCTATACTTTACATTGTATTTGGTTCAGAATCTTTATTTTATAGATTTTTATCCTATAAAATTAGGTGCGTCTTATATGTCGGAGCGTCTTATATGACGAAAAATACGGTATGTGATAATATTATAACAAGGTATCAAAATATAATGTTAATGATCCCATAGGTAAAGTGTACAGCGTAAAAACGAAACCTACCAAAATTTACAAAATTGTGGTAATCTTTTCGATTTCCCCACACAAATAATATTCTTTTGCTTGCACCATACATTTTATGGTAAACTGAGGGATGTCATTACAAAGGACAATTGCTTGCGCAAAAAAAAAAAGCAATCATATGGGTCTGTGGATGGAAATATAAAAGAGTTATTATTTTTAGAAGGCGAGGAGGAAAAAATTAAAACACAAAAATAAAATGGGCTGTGTCCTTAACCCCTTAAGGACCGAGCCCTTTTTCACCTTAAAGGGGTAGTCCAGTGGTGAAAAACTTATCCCCTATCCTAAGGATAGGGGATAAGTTTGAGATCGCGGGGGTCCGACCGCTGGGGCCCCCTGCGATCTCTCTGTACGGGGCCCCGGCTCTCCGCCGAGATAGCGGGTGTCGACCCCCGCACGAGGCGGCGGCCTACACGCCCCCTCAATACATCTCTATGGCAGAGCCGGAGATTGCCGAAGGCATCGCTTCGGCTCTGCCATAGAGTTGTATTGAGGGGGCGTGTCGGCCGCCGCCTCGTGCGGAGGTCGACACGCCCCCTTCCAGCGGGCTGTCGGGGCTCCGTACAGGAGATCGCGGGGGGCCCCAGGGGTCGGACCCCCCGCGATCTGCAACTTATCCCCTATCCTTAGGATAGGGGATAAGTTGCTCACCACTGAATCACCACTGGACTACTCCTTTAAGGACCAGAGCGTTTTTTGCACATCTGACCACTGTCACTTTAAACATTAATAACTCTGGAATGCTTTTAGATATCATTCTGATTCCGAGATTGTTTTGTGACATATTCTACTTTAAAATAGTGATAAAATTTTGTCGTAACTTGCATCCTTTCTTGGTGAAAAATCCCCAAATTTGATGAAAAAATTGAAAATTTTGCATTTTTCTAATTTTTAAGCTCTCTGCTTGTAAGGAAAATGGATATTCAAATTAAATTTCTTTTTGGGTCACATATACAATATGTATACTTCATGTTTGCATCATAAAATTGATGAGTTTTTACTTTTGGAAGACATCAGAGGGCTTCAAAGTTCTGCAGCAAATTTCCAATTTTTTACAAAATTTTGAAATTCGATATTTTTCAGGGACCAGTTCAGTTTTGAAGTGGATTTGAAGGGTCATCATATTAGAAATACCCCATAAATGACCCCATTATAAAAACTACACCCCCAAAAGTATTCAAAATGACATTCAGTCAGGGTTTTAACCCTTTAGGTGTTTCACAGGAATAGCAGCAAAGTAAAGGAGAAAATTCAAAATCTTCATTTTTTACACTCGCATGTTCATGTAGACCCAATTTTTTAATTTTTGCAAGGGGTAAAAGGAGAAAATTTTTACAATTATTTGTAACCCAATTTCTCTCAAGTAAGCACATACCTCATATGTCTATGTAAAGTGTTCGGCGGGCGCAGTAGAGGGCTCAGAAGGGAAGGAGCGACAAGGGGATTTTGGAGAAAACATTTTTCTGAAATGGTTTTTGGGGGGCATGTCACCTTTAGGAAGCCCCTAGGGTGCCAAAACAGCAAAAAAAAACACATGGCATACCATTTTGGAAACTAGACCCCTTGGGGAACGTAACAAGGGGTAAAGTGAACCTTAATACCCCACAGGTGTTTCATGACTTTTGCAAAAGAAATTACCTAAAATGCTTGTTTTCCCAAAAATTTTACATTTTTAAAAAGGGTAATAGCAGAAAATACCCCCCAAAATTTGAAGCCCAATTTCTCCCGATTCAGAAAACACCCCATTTGGGGGTGAAAAGTGCTCTGCTGGCGCACTACAGGTCTCAGAAGAGAAGGAGTCACATTTGGCTTTTTTGAAGGAAATTTTGCTCTGGGGACATGCCGCATTTAGGAAGCCCCTATGGTGCCAGGACAGCAAAAAAAACCTCACATGGCATACCATTTTGGAAACTAGACCCCTTGGGGAACGTAACAAGGGGTAAAGTGAACCTTAATACCCCACAGGGGTTTCACGACTTTTGCATAAGTAAAAATAAAATAAAAATTTTTATCTAAAATGCTTGATTTTCCAAAAAAATTACATTTTTACAAAGGGTTAAAGCAGAAAATACCCCCCAAAATTTGAAGCCCAATCTCTCCCGATTCAGAAAACACCCCATATGGGGGTGAAAAGTGCTCTGCTGGCGCACTACAGGTCTCAGAAGAGAAGGAGTCACATTTGGCTTTTTTGAAGGAAATTTTGCTCTGGGGGCATGCCGCATTTAGGAAGCCCTTATGGTGCCAGGACAGCAAAAAAACCTCACATGGCATACCATTTTGGAAACTAGACCCCTTGGGGAACGTAACAAGGGGTAAAGTGAACCTTAATACCCCACAGGGGTTTCACGACTTTTGCATAAGTAAAAATAAAATAAAAAATTTTACCTAAAATGCTTGATTTTCCCAAAAAATTACATTTTTACAAAGGGTTAAAGCAGAAAATACCCCCCAAAATTTGAAGCCCAATCTCTCCCGATTCAGAAAACACCCCATATGGGGGTGAAAAGTGCTCTGCTGGCGCACTACAGGTCTCAGAAGAGAAGGAGTCACATTTGGCTTTTTTGAAGGAAATTTTGCTCTGGGGGCATGCCGCATTTAGGAAGCCCTTATGGTGCCAGGACAGCAAAAAAAAACTCACATGGCATACCATTTTGGAAACTAGACCCCTTGGGGAACGTAACAAGGGGTAAAGTGAACCTTAATACCCCACAGGGGTTTCACGACTTTTGCATAAGTAAAAAAAAAATAATAATTTTACCTAAAATGCTTGATTTTCCAAAAAAATTACATTTTTACAAAGGGTTAAAGCAGAAAATACCCCCCAAAATTTGAAGCCCAATCTCTCCCGATTCAGAAAACACCCCATATGGGGGTGAAAAGTGCTCTGCTGGCGCACTACAGGTCTCAGAAGAGAAGGAGTCACATTTGGCTTTTTTGAAGGAAATTTTGCTCTGGGTGCATGCCGCATTTAGGAAGCCCTTATGGTGCCAGGACAGCAAAAAAACCTCACATGGCATACCATTTTGGAAACTAGACCCCTTGGGGAACGTAACAAGGGGTAAAGTGAACCTTAATACCCCACAGGGGTTTCACGACTTTTGCATAAGTAAAAATAAAATAAAAATTTTTACCTAAAATGCTTGATTTTCCAAAAAAATTACATTTTTACAAAGGGTTAAAGCAGAAAATACCCCCCAAAATTTGAAGCCCAATCTCTCCCGATTCAGAAAACACCCCATATGGGGGTGAAAAGTGCTCTGCTGGCGCACTACAGGTCTCAGAAGAGAAGGAGTCACATTTGGCTTTTTTGAAGGAAATTTTGCTCTGGGGGCATGCCGCATTTAGGAAGCCCTTATGGTGCCAGGACAGCAAAAAAACCTCACATGGCATACCATTTTGGAAACTAGACCCCTTGGGGAACGTAACAAGGGGTAAAGTGAACCTTAATACCCCACAGGGCTTTCACGACTTTTGCATAAGTAAAAAAAAAAAAAAAATTTTACCTAAAATGCTTGATTTTCCAAAAAAATTACATTTTTACAAAGGGTTAAAGCAGAAAATACCCCCCAAAATTTGAAGCCCAATCTCTCCCGATTCAGAAAACACCCCATATGGGGGTGAAAAGTGCTCTGCTGGCGCACCACAGGTCTCAGAAGAGAAGGAGTCACATTTGGCTTTTTTGAAGGAAATTTGGCTCTGGGGGCATGCCGCATTTAGGAAGCCCTTATGGTGCCAGGACAGCAAAAAAACCTCACATGGCATACCATTTTGGAAACTAGACCCCTTGGGGAACGTAACAAGGGGTAAAGTGAACCTTAATACCCCACAGGGGTTTCACGACTTTTGCATAAGTAAAAAAAAAATAATAATTTTACCTAAAATGCTTGATTTTCCCAAAAAAATTACATTTTTACAAAGGGTTAAAGCAGAAAATACCCCCCAAAATTTGAAGCCCAATCTCTCCCGATTCAGAAAACACCCCATATGGGGGTGAAAAGTGCTCTGCTGGCGCACTACAGGTCTCAGAAGAGAAGGAGTCACATTTGGCTTTTTTGAAGGAAATTTTGCTCTGGGGGCATGCCGCATTTAGGAAGCCCTTATGGTGCCAGGACAGCAAAAAAACCTCACATGGCATACCATTTTGGAAACTAGACCCCTTGGGGAACGTAACAAGGGGTAAAGTGAACCTTAATACCCCACAGGGGTTTCACGACTTTTGCATAAGTAAAAATAAAAAAAAAATTTTTACCTAAAATGCTTGATTTTCCAAAAAAATTACATTTTTACAAAGGGTTAAAGCAGAAAATACCCCCCAAAATTTGAAGCCCAATCTCTCCCGATTCAGAAAACACCCCATATGGGGGTGAAAAGTGCTCTGCTGGCGCACTACAGGTCTCAGAAGAGAAGTAGTCACATTTGGCTTTTTTGAAGGAAATTTTGCTCTGGGGGCATGCCGCATTTATGAAGCCCGTATGGTGCCAGGACAGCAAAAAAAAACCACATGGCATCACATTTTGAAATCTAGACCCCTCCGGGAAAGTAACAGTTATACAGTGAGTACTTACACCTCACAGGTTTTTTGAACAGTGGGCCGTAAAAGTGAAAAATTTGTTTTTTTTTGCACTATATTGATAGTGTTACCCCAAATGTTTCATTTTCACATTGGGTAATAGGGCAAAAGGCCCCCAAAATTTGTAGAACAATTTTGTCTGAGAAAAAAAAAAACCCCATATGTGGATGTAAATTGCTCTGTGGACGCACTGCAATCCTCAGAATAGAAGGAGTGAAAATTTTGTTGAAATTGAAGTCGGGGGTCCCGTGCATTTATAAAGCCCCCAAAAGCAAAAATAAACCCACATGTGACACCATTTTAGAAACTACACCCCTCAATGAACGTAACAAGGGGTACAGTGGGAAATAACACCTCACAGGTTTTTTGAAAAGTGGTCCATAAATTGGAAAATTTGATTTTTTTACACTAAAATGCTGGCGTTATCCAATTTTTTACATTTTCACAAGGGTTAATATGAGATATTGGGTTACAAATTTTTGAGGGCTTTTCCACCTGACTATAAAAATACATCCACATATGGGGTAACATGCTGGGCGGGCGCACAACAAGGCTCAGAAGTCATAGAGGTCACTTTGTATTTGTGGCCTATGGCATATCAGTAGCTGACGGTTACATACATTCCGAGGAAAATACAAAAATGAATCACCCACATGTGACACTATTACAGAAAGTACCCACCCTGAGGAATGGATATAGGGGTAAAGAGGACATTTTTAACGCACAGGTGTTTCCTAAATGTATTTTCCAGGAATGAATGAAGGGTAGCTTTTGAAAATTGCAATTTTCAACCTATGCTCTGCTTCATCTTTCTGGGAACAACTAACATGTGACTCCGAATTGTCGCCTGGAAATACGACAGAGCTCAGCGAGAACTCTTCGCATTTGAGGTGGATGTTTGTTACGGACCTAACAGTTACATACATTCAGAGGAAAATACAAGAAAGGAACATCCATATGTGAGAATACTACAAACAGTACACCCCCTAGGGAAGGTGTATAGGGTGAAGTGGAGATTTGGAACAGACGGGTGTTCCCTTCATTTATTTTCCAGGAATGGATGAAGAGTACTATGGGGGGAAGAAAATTGCAATTTTAGAACTGATATGCCAATTATTTTCCCAGAATGATGACCCAGAGTACAGCCAAAAGTAAAAATGATGCCCGCCCCAAACCCTATACTCTGAATCATCATTCTGGGAAGGGGATGTGTGGGGCCGTCCCTATTCTGTTACCTCAAATGCGCAACCCGCTCAGGTGGGGAGAGAGAGCGTTGCGCATTTGAGGCAACTGCAAACCTCCAATGCCGTTGACTCTGTGTCCCATAACCCATTTTTTGGGGGACAAAGATGTTATGAGGGGCATTGGGAAAGAGGTTTTGGGTTTGATTTTTTTGTGGGTAGGGTATTTTGGTATAAAATTTGGAAGTCAATGTACCCTGGACTGGTACATTGGAGCCGAATTCTGGGGAATTAAAATCAGGGAAAAGGATTAAAAATTTAGTACTCCATGGAAGTGTGATACTCCCTGAAGCAGTTTTTAACGCAGAGGCCCGGATGATCGGGGCAAGTGTCACATTGAGTGGTGGTGTCCTTCCGAATCCCCCTCCTGTGACACACTCTGCATTTTTTCTGAGATCGTCCCTTCTTTCCAGTGTGGGGGACCTCACCTGGAAAGTGTTGGCCGGGGACGATCCGGGGCACTGAAGTTCCAGAGGTGCTCTGACCCGCTCTTTGGCGGTCACCAAAGATGAGGGCCCTTAGAACTACCTCTTGAAACTCCAGGTATGTCCCTGTGTTGCCAGCGTTCTGGTACAGTATAAAAGAGTTGTACATGGCAACCTGTACCATGTAGACTGCAACCTTTTTATACCATACACGTGTTTTCCGCATGGCATTATATGGCTTGAGGACTTGATCAGAAAGATCAACTCCCCCCATATACCGATTGTAGTCCAGAATACAATCGGGCTTGAGGACCGGTCCCACGGTACCTCGCACAGGGACAGGGGTGCTGCCATTCCCATGAATTGTGGTGAGCATAAGGACATCCCTCATGTCCTTATACCGGACCAACAACAGGTTCTCATGGGAAAAGGCACGGGACTCACCCCGGGGGATAGGAGCATGTAGGGGATGGGGCGGAAGGCCTCTTTGATTCTTCCGGACTGTCCCACAAGCGACCGTGGATCTGGCGGCGAGGGATGTGAAAAGAGGGATACTAGTATAAAAGTTATCTACGTAAAGGTGGTAACCTTTATCTAGCAATGGGTGCAAAAGGCCCCAAACGATTTTCCCGCTAACACCCAGAGTGGGGGGACATTCTGGGGGTTCAAAACGGGAATCTCGTCCCTCATACACTATAAACTTGCAAGTGTACCCGGAGGTACTCTCGCAAAGTTTATACATCTTCACGCCATACCGCGCTCGCTTGGTCGGGATGTATTGCCGGAAGCTGAGTCTCCCCTTGAAGCTGATGAGCGACTCATCAATAGAGACCTCCCGCCCCGGGACATAGGCCTCCCAAAATCTGGCCCCGAAGTGATTGATGACCGGCCTGATTTTATACAGGCGGTCATACGCGGGATCAGTTCGGGGGGGACATGCCGCATTATCAGCATAATGCAAACATCTCCGAATGGCCTCGAACCGGGAGCGTGCCATGGCCATACTGTAGAGGGGTGTCTGGTAAAAGACGTCCCCAGTCCAATATTGCCTGACACTGGGTTTTTTAACTATACCCATATGCAGCGCGAGGCCCCAAAAGGTCCTCATTTCGGCTGCATCGACTGGAGTCCAGCCGCCGGGTCTAGCTAAAAGTGAGCCCGGGTTAGCGGCGACGAACTGTTGGGCGTACAGATTCGTCTGTGTAACCATTAGATTAACAAAGTCGTCACTGAAAAAATGACCGAAAAAGTCCTTTTCAGTGAACCCGGCGATGTTAATTTTGATTCCTGAGTCGCCAACAAACTCAGGAATCACGGGCTCGTGGTCCGCTGGCTCAGCCCAGTCAAGTTCTCCGGTACGATGTACCAGTGATCTTGGCAGGGGGGCTTCACTAGTATGAGCGCCAGGGGGACTCATACTAGCATGGGGCACAGGGTCAAGGGCAGAGGAGGTTTGCGGCACCGCACGGCGGCGTCTCCGCCGCCTTGGTGGCTCATCATCAGAACTAGATGATGAGGAGGACGATGAAATAAGGAAGGTGGGGTCTTCATCGTCCTCTGAGCCGCTCTCGGTGTCGGAGGCAATTATGTCATATGCCTCCTCCGCCGAAAACACTCTGCGGGCCATTTCCCTACTCTAATGGGGATACGGCGGTGTGTGTGTGGGGGGGAAAACTTTATTGGTGTGTGTGCTGCGTGTGGTGGGGTGCGATACTAACTCCCTAACCCGCCCTAACCCGCCCTAACCCGCCCTAGCCTAACCTAACCTAACCCGCCCTAACAAAAAAAATATATAAAATAAAAAGGGGACTTTTTTTTTTTTTTTTTAAAAGGGGACTTCTAGCGCAAAAAAGCCCTGCGCCAAAAAAAAGCGTTTATCTATTCAGTGGTGTGCGCACTGATTAGCGCTTGTGGCGGCAGGGGGCACAGAAGTCAGTGGGGGGTCCAGCCACTCAGCCCAGAACAGTGGCTGGTGGCTTGTTCACAGACCCCCACACAAAAAACCCGAAAAATAAAATAAAAAAACGCTTTACCCCGAAAAAAAATGCACCCACCTGAACCCCAAAAAAACGCTGATCAGTGATAAATCACCGACAGCGGTGGGACAGGCTGCACACACAGGTACGGTCCGTCCACACAGTACACTCCTGCTACTGGTGGCACGGATCGCCTATGGGTGCAAAAAAAAAATACGCGTTAACCGAAAAAAGTGCCTTTACCACAAAAAAAACGCTGATCAGTGATAAATCACTGACAGCGGTGAGGCATGCCGCACACACAGGTACGGTCCGGCCACACAGTACACGCCTGCTACTGGTGGCACGGACCGCCTATGGGTGCAAAAAAAGCGCTAGAAAACGCGAAAAAAAGCGCCGGCACCACAAAAAAAAACGCTGATCAGTACTACGGGACTGATCAGCGGCGGGTGGGCTTTAACAAACGGTGGCGGACCGCTCTTTTATAACTAAGAGGGTCCGCACACACGCTTAGGGGAAAAAAAAAAAAAAAAAGATCTGCGCCAAAAAAAAAGGCTGGCGGCAGACCGCAGCGACCCAGCAGGGCCGGGGTCACGCAGCTAAAGGTGCTACGGACCCACGGACACCCACTGAGGTACGCCGAAAAAAAAATGAAAAAAAAAAGGCTTTTTTTTTTTAACCCTAACCTGTCCCTACCTAATCTAAAGCTAACCCTGTGTGATTTCTGTGCCAAGGGGCCACAGAAAAGGGGGCAAGGGGCACTTTTTTCAACTGAGGGGATGGTGGGCAGCACGGGGCTCCGTCCTGCACACCAGATCTAAGTGGAATGGGGGGCAGAACGGAGCAACGTGCTCCTAGCCCCCACCATCCCCTCCTATTACATTGTGATTGGTGTGGCCACTTTGGCCACCCAATCACAACTGTACTGAGGGGGGTGGCCACAATGCCAGCCCCCAGTACAGTACGAATGGTGATTGGTGGTGTATACTACACCACCAGTCACCATCTATATCCAGGTCACAGGGTCACACGTGACCCTGATGACCCGGAACCGCTGCAGAACGCCGGTAAGTAGTTACCGGCGTCCTGCAGCGATCGCCGGTATAGGAGGTCCTCCGGACCTCCTCCGGCACACTGCCGGGATGTCTGCTGATAGAAATCAGCAGACATCCGGCTCCGATCCCCGCCCGGCGAGCGGCGGGGAACGGAATCGCAGCGCATCGCTCATCTGAATTGATGAGCGATGTGCTGCGATCGCCGACATGGGGGGACATAATGACCCCCCTGGGCAATATGCCGGGATGCCTGCTGAACGATTTCAGCAGGCATCCGGCTCCGGCGCCCCTCCGGCTAGCGGCGGGGCCCGGAAATGCTCAGGGCGTATCCATACGCCCTCGGTCCTTAAGGACTTGGAAACGGGGGCGTATGGATACGCCCTATGTCCTTAAGGGGTTAAAGAGTACCTGCTATCAAACCATATTTTCTAAACTAATTCCGATTATATTCCCTGGCTACTCCTAATACCCCTCCTGCCATAAAAAAAAAATTCCAAGCTTTAAAAAGCTCTGTATCATACCTTTCCCCATTGCTCAGATTGTGTGAGCTCAGGAGAAAGTGGGCGTTCCCCAGCAGGCGTGATGTCACTGAAGCCTGTTAGAGCTGTGCCTCACCATGCCCCACACGCTTCTCCTGAGTATGGTCTCCTGCTAGGAGTTTGACTTGCGCAGGGAACAGAACAGAGCCACCTAGTGGCCGTTTTTTCAATCACATTAAAACATATATAGGTTGAGAATTTTAAGAACTAAATAGCAAAGTGTCTTATAATTACATAAGGAACAATATTAAAAGTTTAAATTAAATTAAAAGTTTAGTTTGGTGGCAGGTACTCTTTAAGGCCATAATGGGCTGTGTCCTTAAGGGGTTAATTAATTTATTTTCCCTGTTATGTACCCGATTATATCCAACTATGATTTACATTTTGCCCCTCCCCTTTGTGGCTCCATCTTCATATAGCCACACCCATTACTGAAGTGTGCTGCTTAGTACAAAATGTCGGGCCTATTTCCAGTCCCAGTCTGGCCTAGAACTTTACTGTGTTGATTCCCTTTATTTATTTAAAAGTTTCTATCATATCCCCTCTGTCTTGTTTTTCTTCCAAGCTGTACAAGTTAAAGGAGATATTCAGCAAAAATAATCTTATCCCCCTTTCACAGGATAAGTAGCTGGGACCCCCCACAATCACCAGGTCTGGACCCTGTGCTCAGTGAGGAGTGGGTGCTACAGGCAGTCCACGCTCCATTCATTTCTATGGGAGCACCCAATTACAGCACTCCGGAATCATTGGCGCTCTTATAGAAATTAATGGAGGGCATGCCATCTGTGGTAATTCTAGAGCTAATACATGCCGACGAGCGCTGACCACCCGGGATGCGTGCATTTATCAGACTTTTCTACTAATGGACAAGGATCTCCGAGCGTTTGTAGGAGAATACACACAGATCCTGTATCGTAAGGGCAAAAGTATTGCAGATATGGTCACGCACAGCCATCTCTCACCGATTCCCCCCTGCCAAAACGTGGATTAATAGAAGCACAGTTGCGGGCTTGTTTGCATGTGGACACTGCCGCGCATGCACGCATATGAAAAAGACACAATCAGTGTCGCTGCCAAGATCCAATCACATTCATAAGATAAATAATTTCAGTTTATGTGGCCTAAAATACATAGGCAAAACAATATGTAAACTTCGTAAACGAATTTTGGAACACGTCGGCGATGTTAGAAACAAGAGGGACACTGGTATTTCCAGACATATTAATCAGTGTCATGGCAGCGACGCTAAGCAACTGTGCTTCTATGGAATTGAAAGTGTACGTCCATTTGTCCGAGGTGGGGATCTACACAGGGTGCTGTTACAGCGTTACGCTGGACATACACGCTCGATACGGTCACACCAAATGGCCTCAATGAAATACTCTGCTTCACTAGTTTAATTGATGCACAGGGACAGGGGAATCCACCTGGGGTGTTGGACAGGCAGTGAGTGGGGGTTGTAGTCAACCCATGAGATAGGACACCCCAATATATACCTTCGAGGGTCTGGTAGGGCTTGACAGGCTAGGTTCCAGAGCGCGACCACCCTTTTTAGGGCGGTCACCCTGCCTAGGTATAGGGGCTAGTGTAGTCCTTGGCTAGGTCAAGTGCAAGGCTCCTAGGCCCCTGCTATATCCCTGTCCCCCTCTATTACTTTGTAGGAGGTGACCCCTATCCCCTGTCAGTGTCTTACACCATTACCTCTAACATTATGTATATGCCCGCCCTGGATGCGGAGGGATTAATCTCCCCAGCATGCGGCGTTGGCTGGAGGATGCGTCATTAGCCCAGCACTGTCCCCCGCCCCAGGCAGCGGATATGAGGTCACATGCCGCGGTGGCTCTCCATGTGCGCTGAGTGGCCGGCGGGACAGCACGGCTCCCCGTTACTGTGGGTCGCACAGGAGAGAACTAAGACGCCTAACCATGAGTAAGATATGTGCTTTTGCCTCACAGCATTGGCATGGATGCCGAACATAGCCTGATGGCATTTTTGTCTGATTTCTTTTGCAGGGCTGACCAGACCCGGATAGAGGCTTATATATATTGTTTTACTGTGCGCCCCAAGTCCTGGGGAAACTATTCTCTTAGGTGACAGATATTAGTAGGGACGGACACTGTATCACCGGTCCCTATTTGTATATTTAGTGTGTTGTTTTCTACATTTACAAGAACAAATGTTTCTATATGATACATATTGATATAGCCTGATACGCCCATTGAGTCCCTAAGGAGGCCACATAAAGAGGACGAAACGCGTCGAATTGTGTGGAATGATATAATATATACACTGATACACTTTGACATTACTCATTTAACAGTAGTCATTGTTTTGCGTCTTGACCATGGAGGGACATCATTAGTCTCTCTCCATGATACATTCACTTATATATTAATACTTTTTTTTTATCGATCTATTAAAAGTTATGTTTTATTCACTCCCCCCATTATCTATATATAGGGCCTGCCATCTACCAGTAGACTACACACACTCCTCTCTGAGAGAGCCGGGGTTCTGTCCCAGAGATGGCAGGGGTCTCAGCGTTCTGACCCCCCGCAGCTACTTATCCCCTATCATGTGGATAGGGGATAAGTTTACTTTTGACGGAGTTCTCCTTTAAGGATCTTTAAGCTTTCCTGGTAAGTTTTATGTAAATGTACTCTCTGTCTAAAGTAAGTGGGACACTGACCTTGGTCCTTTGACAGAAAAAGCGTAGGAGCTGCTCTTTTTATGCTCTTTTTCTTGGAATCTAATAGATTGTCACAACTCTATATACTCACAACTTTTACATATTGTAAATAAGACTCTGAGACTTTTGCATAAACTTTTGCTTTGTCCTGCGGGCAGGTGGATGCCCATATGCTTCACATAATGTGGGAGTGCTATGTTCATACTCTATATTGGAGACACATACTTAACCACTTAGGGACCCAGGGCGTACAGGTACGCCCTGATGCTTTGGTACTTAAGGACCCAGGGCGTACCTGTATCTATAGCAGGCACCCCGTGCAAACCCCTGGGGGGGTCCTGAGTCAATTCAGACCGTTGATTTGCAGTGATTCCGGGTCAATCGTGTCTCTGGTGACCTGGACAAAAAGGGTGAATGGGGCTGTCCGAGACAGCCCCATTCACCCTTACCCAGCAGGAGTGAGGTGGCATGGGTGCCACCTCACGATCACGTGATTGATTGGTCGGAACAACCGACCAATCACTGCCCTACTGGGCGGTGATCGGGGCGACGATCAGGGCAGGCGGAGGTCCCTTACCTGTCCGGAGGTCGGCGGAGTCCCCTTAGGAGCGGTGGCGCCAGTCCTGGCGGCAGGAGCGGTGGCAGCAGCAGCGGTGGTCTCGGCAGCAGGATACAGCAGGAGGGGAGGCCTGTTCACCTCCTGCTGTTGCTTAGCAACAACACTCAGCATGCACTGCCAAAGGGCATGCTGGGAGTTGTAGTTTTGCAACAGCTGAGTTCCAACTACAGCTCCCAGCATGCCCTTTGGTAGTCTGTGCATGCTGGGGGGTTGTAGTTATGCAACAGCTGGAGGCACATTTTTTCTATGAAAAAGTGTGCATCCAGCTGTTGCATAACTACAACTCTCAGCATGCCCTTCGACTGTCAATGCTGCTGAGTGCTGCAGTTTTGGAAACACATTGATTGTGAAACAGAGTTTGTGCCCTAACTCAGTGTTTCGCAACCAGTGTGCCTCCAGCTGTTGCCATACTACAACTCCCAGCATGCACTGAGAGACTGTACATGCTGGGAATTGTAGTTTTGCAACAGCTGGAGGCACACTGGTTGCGAAACACTGAATTAAGGAACAAATTCTGTATTGCGCAATCAATGTGCCTCCAGCTGTTGCATAACTACAACTCCCAGCATGTATGGTCTGGGAGTTGTAGTTTTGCAACAGCTGGAGTTTTGCCCCCCCATATGAATGTACAGGGTACATTCTCACGGGAGGGGGTTTACAGTGAGTTTTCTGCGGCAAGTTTGAGATGGGGCAAATTTTCCGCCGCAGCTCAAACTCCCAGTGAGAAACTCACTGTAAACCCCTGCCCGTTTGAATGTACCCTAAAAACTCTACACTACACTACACAAAATAAAAAGTAAAACACTACATATACACATACCCCTTACACAGTCCCCCCCCAATAAAAAAAAAAAACATCTTGTACGGAACTGTTTTCAAAACTGAGCCTCCAGCAACAACTCCCAGTATTGCCGGACAGCCACTGACTGTCAAGGCATGCTGGGAGTTTTGCAACAGCTGGAGGAAACACTGCTGTACGGTATTTTGATGGCGGATGCAAATCCCCAAAATAGGCCTCAAATGTGCATGGTGCTCTCTCACTTTGGATCCCTGTCATATTTCAAGGCAACAGTTTAGTGCCACATTTGGGGTATTTCCGTACTCCGGAGAAATAGCGTTACAATTTTTTTTTCTTCTCCTTTTAACCCTTATGAAAAGGTAAAGTTGGGGTCTATGTTAGTGTAAAAAAAAAAATTTTTTACACTAACATGCTGGTGTTGCCCCATACTTTAAATTTTCACAAGCGGTAAAAGGAAAAAAAAGACCCCCAAAATTTGAAATGCAATTTCTCCTACCCCATATGTGGACGTAAAGTGCTCTGCGGGCACACAACAAGGCTCAGAAGTGAGAGCGCACTATGAACATTTGAGGTCTAAATTGGTGATTTGCACAGGGGTGTCTGATTTTACAGCGGTTCTGACATAAACACAAAACAATAAATACCCACATGTGACCAGGTGTTTGACGAATTTTCGTTAAAGTTGGATGTGAAAATGAAAAAAAAAATTTTTTTTCACTAAAATGCTGGTGTTACCCTTCATTTTTACAAGGGAGAATAGGAAAAAAAACTGCAAAATTTGTAGCCCCATTTCTTGTGAGTAAGAACATACCCCATATGTGGATGTAAAGTGCTCTGCAGGCAAACTACAATGCTCAGAAGAGAAGGAGCGCCATTGGGCTTTTGGAGAGAGAATGTGTCCGAAATTGAAGGCCACGTGTGTTTACAAAGCCCCCATGCTGCCAGAACAGTGGACCCCCCCACATGTGATCCCATTTTGGGAACTACACTCCTCACGGAATGTAATAAGGAGTGCAGTGAGCATTTACACCCCACAGGTGTCTGACAGATTTTTGGAACAGTGATCCGTGAAAATGAAAAATTTTATTTTTTATTTGCTCAGCCCACTGTTCCAAAGATCTGTCAAACGCCAGTAAATGCTCATTGCATCCCTTTATTTTCCAAAATGAGGTCACATGTTGGGGGGTGTTCTGGCACCACGGGGGGCTTTTTAAACGCACATGGCCCCCCACTTCCATTCCAACAGAGCACTTTTGTCACGATTCGGCTTACAGGTTGTGGATCCACTGTGTCAGCGAGGGATTGGCGTGGACCGTGCTGGTGGACCGGTTCTAAGAGGCTACTGGTGTTCACCAGAGCCCGCCGCAAAGCGGGATGGTCTTGCTGCGGCAGTAGCAACTAGGTCGTATCCACTAGCAACGGCTCAACCTCGCTGACTGCTGAGAAGGCGTGGGACAGAAGGACTAGGCAGAGGCAAGGTCAGACGTAGCAGAAGGTCGGGGCAGGCGGCAAGGTTCGTAGTCAATATGGATAGCAGGAGATCAGGTAACACAGGCTTGGACAACACTAAACGCTTTCACTGGCACAAGGCAATAAGATCCGGCAAGGGAGTGCAGGGGAAGTGAGGTGATATAGCCAGGGAGCAGGTGGAAGCTAATTAAGCTAATTGGGCCAGGCACCAATCATTGGTGCACTGGCCCTTTAAGTCTCAGAGAGCTGGCGCATGCGCGCCCTAGAGAGCGGAGCCGCGCGCGCCAGCACATGACAGCCGGGGACCGGGACGGGTAAGTGACTTGGGATGCGATTCGCGAGCGGGCGCGTCCCGCTATGCGAATCGCATCCCCGCCGGCAATGTCAGTGCAGCGCTCCCGGTCAGCGGGTCTGACCGGGGCGCTGCAGGGAGAGAGACGCCGTGAGCGCTCCGGGGAAGAGCAGGGACCCGGAGCGCTCGGCGTAACAACTTTATAGGTTGAACTTGATGGACTCTGGTCTTTTTTCGACCTTATGAACTATATCACTATGTTACATCCACATATGGGGTATTTCCATACTCAGAACAAATGGTTCACAAATTTTGGGAGGCTTTTTCTCCTATTACCCCTTGTGAAAATGAAAAATTTGGGGTAACATCAGCATTTTTGTAAAAAAATCTAATTTTTCATTTTCACGTCCGATTTTAGCGGAAATTTGTCAAACACCTGTGTTGTGTTAAGGCTCACTGTACCCCTTGTTGCGTTCCTTGAGGGGTGTAGTTTCCAAAATAGTATGCCATGTGTTTTTTTTGCTGTTCTGGCACCATAGGGACTTCCTAAATGCGACATGCCCCCCAAAAACCATTTCAGCAAAATTTACTTTCCAAAAGCCAAATGTGACTCCTTCTCTTCTGAGCATTGTAGTGCGCCCGTAGTGCACTTGACATCCACACATGGGGTATTTCCATACTCAGAAGAGATGGGGTTACAAATTTTGGGGGGTGTCTTCTCCTATTACCCCTTGTTAAAAATGTAAAATTTGGGGAAAAATCAGCATTTTAGTGAACAAAAAATAAAAATGTATTTACACATCCAACTTTAACGAAAAGTTGTCAAACACCTGTGGGGTGTTAAGGCTCACTGTACCCCTTGTTATGTTCCATGAGGGGTGTAGTTTCAAAATAAGTATGCCATGTTTATTTTAAATTTTTTTTTGCTGTTCTGGGCAAATAGGGGCTTCCTAAATGCGGCATGCCCCCCAAAAACCATTTCAGAAAAACTCACTCTCTAAAATCCCATTGTCGCTTCTTCCCTTCTGAGCCCTCTACTGTTCCTGCAGAGCACTTTACATCCACATATGAGGTATTTCCTTACTCAAGTGAAATTGAGTTACAAATTTTGGGGGGCTTTTTCTCCTTTTACCCCTTGCTCATTTTTTACACTCGAATGTTCTTGTAGACCCAGTTTTTGAAATTTTACATTTTGAATTTTCTCCTTCACTTTGCTGCTATTTCTGTGAAACACCTAAAGGGTTAACACGCTTTCTGAATGTCATTTTGAATACTTTGAGGGGTGAAGTTTTTGATAATGGGGTAATTTATGGGTTATTTCTAATATGAATGCCCCTCAAATCCACTTAAAAACTGAACAGATCCCTGAAAAATTCAGATTTTGAAAATGTTGTGAAAAATTGGAAAATTGCTGCTGAACTTTGAAGCCCTCTGATGTCTTCCAAAAGTAAAAAAATGTCAATATGAAGTATAAATATAAAGTAGACATATTGTATATGTGAATTAATATATTATTTATTTGTTACAGTTGGGATCAAAAGTTTGGGCACCCCAGGTAAAAATGTGTATTAATGTGCATAAAGAAGCCAAGGAAAGATGGAAAAATCTCCAAAAGGTATCAAATTACAGATTAGACATTCATATAATATGTCAACAAAAGTTAGATTTTATTTCCATCATTTACACTTTCAAAATAGCAGAACAAAAATGGCGTCTGCAAAAGTTTGGGCACCCTGCAGAATTTATAGCATTCACTGCCCCCTTTGCAAAGCTGAGACCTGCCAGTGTCATGGATTGTTCTCAATCATGATCTGGGAAGACCAGGTGATGTCAATCTCAAAGGTTTTAAATGCCCAGACTCATCTGACCTTGCCCCAACAATCAGCCCCATGAGTTCTTCTAAGCAGTTGTCTAGAAATCTGAAACTGAAGATAGTTGACGCTCACAAAGCTGGAGAAGGCTATAAGAAGATAGCAAAACGTTTTCAGATGTCAATATCCTCTGTTCGAAATGTAATTAAGAAATGGCAGTCAACAGGAACAGTGGAAGTTAAAGCAAGATCTGGAAGACCAAGAAAATATCAGACAGAACAGCTCGCAAAATTGTGAGAAAAACAATTCAAAACCCACGTTTGACTGCACAATCCCTCCAGAAAGATCTGGCAGAAACTGGAGTTGTGGTACACTATTCAACTATAAAGAGATACTTGTACAAATATGGTCTTCCCCGAAGAGTCATCAGAAGAAAACCTCTTCTATGTCCTCACGACAAAAATCAGAGTTTGAACTTTGCAAATGAACATATAGACAAGCCTGATGCATTTTGGAAACAAGTTCTGTGGACCGATGAGGTTAAAATTTAACTTCTTGGCCGGAATGAGCAAAGGTATGTTTGGAGAAGAAGGGGAACAGAATTTAATGAAAAGAACCTCTGTCCAACTGTTAAGCATGGGGGTGGATCAATCATGCTTTGGGGTTGTATTGCAGCCAGTGGCACAGGCAACATCTCACGAGTAGAAGAAAAAATGGATTCAATAACGTTTCAGCAAATTTTGGATGCTAACTTGATGCCATCTGTGAAAAAGCTGAAGTTACAAATGGATAATGATCCTAAACACACCTCGAAATCCACAGGGGATTACATCAAGAGGCGTAAACTGAAGGTTTTGCCATGGCCTTCACAAGCTCCTGACTTCAACATAATTGAAAATCTATGGATAGACCTTAAAAGAGCAGTGCGTGACAGACAGCCCAGAAATCTCAAAGAACTGGAAGACTTTTGTAAGGAAGAATGGGCAAAGATACCTCAAACAAGTATTGAAAGACTCTTGGCTGGCTACAAAAAGCGTTTGCAAGCTGTGATACTTGCCAAAGGGGGCAGTACAAGATATTAACTCTTAAGCAAAAAAGCCAAAGGAGTCACAATGCATCGCAAAAAGCGGCAAACCCGGATACCCTGCAGTTTAGATGGCAGTAATGGGGTATTGCACATAAAACAGTAATCAAGCAGCATATGTAGATATAGACACCAGTCTACATAGTAGCAGCATAATAGATATAAAGTATGTAAAGTGCAAAGTACAGACTAAATAAGGTGCTGTATACTGATATAAAGCTATATGCCAGCAATAAAGTGCATGATATGACAAAAATAATAATACATGATACCCACAACAGGACTCAAGGATCACAGGGATACTGCAGGGACCGGGATGCCGCCACTCCAACGCGAGTATCCGGCAGTGCCCTCTGGACTTCGAATATGTATCTACTAATGCTGTTCCTCGTTATGATATGTTCCTCTGGATTGCCATTTTTCGGAACTCTTAATTTTTCACTACTAATACAGTAGTTATCCTGAATGTGTATTTGAGAATGCCTGAAGTCATTTATGATTTGACCACTCGTGAAGTATATTTGTTTACTCTATTACAATTGATAAACACTCCTGTATTCAATTCCTTGTGCACTCCTTTATTAACATGCCCAATTTCACCATCACTATTTACACGCACTATTAGTGCCTTCTTATTGATATATATTTTTTATATAGTCATTTTTTATATTCACTCATTATACATTGGGTTGGTGGTTTTTAGTGATCTTGGTCCTGGATCCCCAGGACCTAACCTTAATATTTTTCTGATATTTAAAAAAATTATCTTTATACCCCCAATATGCAATTTTTGTCTTTTTTTATATTGTTTTCAGGGTTGTGCATGTTATACATGTCCCAACACATTCGTATCATAATCAAATCAACGTATTTAGGTCACATAAATTTCCCCTTCACAAGGATATTTAATCCCTTGTTGGTTATACCTTTTTGCCCTTTGTAATCCGGACCTTACAATGGGCCATTTTTTCACGTATTACCTCACTTATCTCTCACCTTGGCACATCACCATTCATTTTCACACTACTAGCTACATTTTGTTCTGTCTTTGTGTTTTTTTTCTCACTTTTTTTCTTGCTCCCTGTATTTTAGTGTGTTTTCACTTTGCACTTCATATATTTATACAGTGCATAGTGTAGTAAATTTGAGTAGCCGTATTAGTCCAGTGATGCAAATCATAAAATGTTGTAGTATCTTGTAATACTTTTTTTTATTGGACTAACAGAATTTTGTAGAGACAAGCTTTCGGGATTCCTCCCTGATAAAGGGAGGAATCCCGAAAGCTTGTCTCTACAAAATTCTGTTAGTCCAATAAAAAAGGTATTACAAGATACTGCAACATTTTATGATTTACAGTGCATAGTGAAAGTATTCGGCCCCCTTGAACTATTTGACCTTTTGCCACATTTCAGGCTTCAAACATAAACATATAAAACTGTAATTTTTTGTTAAGAATCAACAAGTGGGACATAATCATGATGTGGAACAAAATGTATTTGTCAGGATCCAGGTACTGAGAGAATACTGGTGGTGGATCCTCTGTGTCAGTGGGGTGATGGCGTGGGCCGTACCAGGGGAACGGAGTCTAAGGGGTTACTGGTATTCACCAGAGCCCGCCGCAAAGCGGGATGGACTTGCTGCGGCAGGTTACCCCCAGGTCGTTCCACCCGATATTGACTCAACCCCGACTGACTGCTGAGATAGGCCCGGTACAAGGGATTAGGCAAGAGCAAGGTCGGACGTAGCAGAAGGTCAGGGCAGGCAGCAAGGATCGTAGTCAGGGGCAACGGCAGGAGGTCTGGAACACTGGCTTGGGACATACAAGGAACGCTTTCACTGGCACAATGGCAACAAGATCCGGCAATACAGGGAAGGGGAAGTGAGGTAATGTTACGCCTAGCGCTCCGGGTCCCCGCTCCTCCCCGGAGCGCTCACGGCGTCCTTCTCCCTGCAGCTCCCCGGTCAGCGCTGACCGGGAGCGCTGCTCTGCCATGGCCGTTGGGGATGCGATTCGCACAGCGGGACGCACCCGCTCGCGAATCGCATCCCAGGTCACTTACCCGTTCCCGTCTCCTGCGGTCATGTGCTGGCGCGCGCGGCTCCGCTCTCTAGGGCGCGCGCGCGCCAGCTCCCTGAGACTTAAAGGGCCAGTGCACCAATGATTGGTGCCTGGCCCAATTAGCTTAATTGGTTCCCACCTGTTCCCTGGCTATATCTAGTCTCCTCCCTTGCACTCCCTTGCCGGATCTTGTTGCCTTAGTGCCAGTGAAAGCGTTCCTTGTGTGTTCAATAGCCTGTGTACCAGTACCTTTGCTATCTCCCCTGACTACGTACCTTGCCGCCTGCCCCCGACCTTCTGCTACGTCCGACCTTGCTACTGCCTACTCCCTTGTACCTCGCCTATCTTCAGTATCTTCAGCAGCCAGAGAGGTGAGCCGTTGCTAGTGGATACGACCTGGTCACTACCGCCGCAGCAAGACCATCCCGCTTTGCGGCGGGCTCTGGTGAAAACCAGTAGTGGCTTAGAACCGGTCCACTAGCACGGTCCACGCCAATCCCTCTCTGGCACAGAGGATCCACTACCTGCCAGCCGGCATCGTGACAGGTAATATAGACCAGTGCACAGGTGAAAACACTAATTTGCACCAGGCGCCAATCAGCGGCGCACTGGCCCTTTAAATCGCAGAGAGCCAGCACGTGCGCGCCCTATGGAGCGGGGCCACGTGCGTCGGGACTGGACGGACGGAGGACAGGACTGGTAAGTGGGCTGGGATGCGAACCGCGAGCGGGCACATCCCGCATCGCGGATCGCATCCCTGCTAGGGAGACTACCGCAGCGCTCCCGGCCAGCGGGTCTGACCGGGGCGCTGCGAGCAGGTTAAACGCTGCAAGCGCTCCGGGGAGGAGCGGGGACCCAGAGCACTCGGCGTAAAAGTATTGGATATTTCAAACTTTGTTAACAAATAAAAAACTGAAAAATTGGGCGTGCAAAATTATTCAGCCCCTTTACTTTCAGTGCAGCAAATTCTCTCCAGAAGTTCAATGAGGATCTCTGAATGATCCAATGTTGACCTAAATGATTAATGATGATAAATAGAATCCACCTGTGTGTAATCAAGTGTATAAATGCACCTGCACTGTGATAGTCTCAGAGGTCCGTTTAAAGCGCAGAGAGCATCATGAAGAACAAGGAACACACCAGGCAGGTCTGAGATACTGTTGTGGAGAAGTTTAACCCCTTAAGGACGCAGCCCTTTTTCACCTTAAGGACTGAGCCCTTTTTCGCAATTCTGACCACCGTCACTTTACAAATTAATAACGCGAAAACACTTTTACCGAATATTCTGATTCTGAGATTGCTTTTTCGTGACATATTCTACTTTATTTTGGTGGTAAATTTTCGGCGTTAATTGCATCCTTTTTTGGTGAAAAATCCCCAAATTTCATGAAAATTTTGAAAATTTTGCATTTTTCTAACTTTGAAGCTCTCTGCTTGTAAGGAAAATGGATATTCCAAATAAATTTTATTTTTCTTCACAAACACAATATGTCCACTTTATGTTGGCATCATAAAATGGACATACTTTTGCTTTTTGAAAAAATTAGAGGGCTTCAAAGTAGAGCAGCAATTTTCAAAAATGTCATGAAAATTGCTAAATCTGAAGGGACAGATGTTAACAGAACTACAACTCCCAGCATGCCTGGGCAGTCGAGGCATGCTGAGAGTTGTAGTTTGGCAACATCTGGAGGGCTACTGTTTGGGCACCACTGTTACAGTGGTCTCCAAACTGTGACCCTCCAGATGTTGCAAAACTACAACTCCCAGCATGCCTAGACAGCCTTTGGCTCTCTGGGCATGCTGGGAGTTGCAGTTTGGCCCCCCTAGTGGTTGCCACAGTAAAGATCGATTTACTTTCACTTTCAATTCCCCCCCCCACTGTCGATTCCCTACCTGATGAGGATCCTGCAGGCTCCAGTGAAGATCCCAGGTCCCCAGGCATCTTCTCCTGCAGGTACGGCCTCCATCTTCTTCCCAGAGCCCCTCGACATCCAGGGGCGGGCAGAGCCCCCTGTCCTGCGCTGCCATTGGTCAGAACTCCGTTCTGAGTAATGGCAGGGGATAGGAGTAGATCGCAGCTTTGCGATCTCACTCTAATCCTTTAGGCTGATCGGGGGTGTTGCTGACAACTCCGATCAGCCCTATTTTCCGGGTGATCGGGTCACCAGAGACCCGATCAGCCCGGAATTGGAGAAAATCGCATGTCTGAATTGACATGCGATTTTCTCCGATCGCCGACATGGGGGGGTCTCAGGACCCCCCTGGGCGATGTGCCAGGGTGCCTGATGAATGATTTCAGCAGGCATCCGGCTCCGGTCCCCAACCCGCTAGCGGTGGGGACCGGATTTCCCACGGGCGTATGGATACGCCCTCGGTCCTTAAGCACTCGGAATGCCGGGCGTATCCATACGCCCTGTGTCCTGAAGAGGTTAAAGCCGGATTTGGATACAAAAAGATGTCGTAAGCTTTAAACATTCCAAGGAGCACTGTGCAAGCGATAATGTTGAAATGGAAGGAGTATCAGACCACTGCAAATCTATGAAGACCTGGCCGACCTGACCACTGAAAACTTGCAGGAACTTTTACTGAAGAATTTCTGTACATGCAGCAATAGTAACAGTCCAGATAACAGAGTCTCTACAGATATAGCTGAGCAGCGACTGACAGTTGGTTGGGATCAGATAAGCTCAATTTAGCTTCTTAGGGATTTTGTAGCATAGATCCGCTGGATTTAAGGGTGCGTTTAGGTCCAGTGATCTTGCGGTGAGTAGCGGGGAATTGCTTAGTATAACCGCTTTGATATAGGCTGAGGCCGCAAGGCTTTGGCCTAGTAAATTGTCTTGTAAGCTGCGGAGGTCCTACCTCTTCCAGTATCAGCAACCCAAGAGAGCGATCAAGATGGCGCAGCTCCCTTATATTGACAGGGGCCGGCCGTTTTGGATTGGTCCTAACTAGAGATGAGCGAACTTACAGTAAATTCAATTCGTCACGAACTTCTCGGCTCGGCAGTTGATGACTTTTCCTGCGTAAATTAGTTCAGCCTTCAGGTGCTCCGGTGGGCTGAAAAAGGTGGATACATTCCTAGGAAAGAGTCTCCTAGGACTGTATCCACCTTTTCCAGCCCACAGGAGCACCTGAAAGCTGAACTAATTTATGCAGGAAAAGTCATCAACTGCCGAGCCGAGAAGTTCGTGACGAATCGAATTGACTGTAAGTTCGCTCATCTCTAGTCCTAACAACTGTCACTCACCTTTACATTGCATTGTGGGTGAACACGTCATGAGAACCTCCAAAGGTCCTGTAGCAAAACCACAGAGTTCTAAACCTAATCATGTGACCCGCAGGTCCTGCTACGCTAAACAGGTAGGCAATTAAATATATACATATTTATACTTATATTTATATAGCTTTCTATACAGATATAGATTAACTGAGGGGTGACAAGGGGGTAACTACAGAAGAGGGACCCCGACATTCCTAGGGACTCTGGCTATGGGGACCTCTATAAAGGTAATGTATGAAATACGGTATCGGGACACCACATCCCTCTAAACTTTCAGCTCATACAAGGAGAAGACTGATCAGAGATCAGAGATGCAGTCAAGAGGCCCATGATCACTCTTGATGAACTGCAGAAATCTACAGCTGAGGTGGGAGATTCTGTCCATAGGACAACAATCAGTCGTATACAGAACAAATCTGGCCTTTATGGAAGAGTGGCAAGAAGAAAGCCATTTCTTAAGGATATCCATAAAAAGTGTTGTTTAAAGTTTGCCTCAAGCCACCTGGGAGACACAACAAACATGTGGAAGAAGGTACTCTGGTCAGAGCAAACCAAAATGTAACTTTACGGCAACAATGCAAAACTTTATGTTTGGCGTAAAAGCAACACAGCTCATCACCCTGAACACACCATCCCCACTGTCAAACATGGTGGTGGCAGCATCATGGTTTGGGCTTTTCTTCAGCAGGGACAGGGAAGATGGTTAAAATTGATGGGAAGATGGATGGAGCCAAATACAGGACCATTCTGGAAGAAAACCTGATGGAGTCTGCAAAAGACCTGAGACTGGGACAGAGATTTGTCTTCCAACAAGACAATGATCCAAAACATAAAGCAAAATCTACAATGGAATGGTTCACAAATAAACATATCCAGGTGTTAGAATGGCCAAGTCAAAGTCCAGACCTGAATCCAATGGAGAATCTGTGGAAAGAACTGAAAACTGCTGTTCACAAACGCTCTCCATCCAACCTCACTGAGCTCCAGCTGTTCTCAAACGCTCTCCATCCAACCTCACTGAGCTCCAGCTGTTTTGCAAGGGGGAATGGGCAAAAATGTCAGTCTCTCGATGTGCAAAACTGATAGAGACCTACCCCAAGTGACTTACAGCTGTAATCGCAGCAAAAGGTGGAGCTACAAAGTATTAACTTAAAGGGGTTATCCAGGAAAAAACTTTTTTTTTAGATCAACTGGCTCCAGAAAGTTAAACGGATTTGTAAATTACTTCTATTAAAAAATCTTAATACTTTCAGTACTTATGACCTTCTGAAGTTAAGGTTGTTCTTTTCTGTCTAAGTGCTCTCTGATGACACGTGTCTTGGAAAACGCCCAGTTTAGAAGCAAATCCCCATAGCAAACCACTTCTAAACTGGGCGTTTCCCGAGACAGGTGTCATCAGAGAGGACTTAGACAGAAAATAACAACCTTAACTTCAGAAGGCCATAAGTACTGAAAGGATTAAGATTTTTTAATAGAAGTGATTTGCAAATCTTAGAAAAAAAGACAAAAATACCCATACCTCAATTATAATTGGATATACAGATTTTATTAAAAATTGATATAAAATATAAAATATTCCACCTCACAAGGGGCCCCTTGTGAGAGGAGTATACAATGACCTAAAATAGATGACCTGAAATAGACTATCACTGATAACTAATTAATATCACAGAATGCACTATTAAACTGGAACAGTTATAGACAAGTTGCACTGAAATAGTGAAGGCAAAATATACTGATATGGACTGAAAGAGTTAAAGACACTTGAATTGCAGGAAAGTCTCTTGGAAAACAGTCCTTTTCACTGGAGAGATGATAATGTAACATTGTAACAAGTTCCTCTTAATGGATGGCAATGAAATGATGTTTGGTGTGTTAAACTGAGGAAGTATTAAAGTTCACAGTTGCTAGTTTCACTGTATCACTGTGTTAGGAGAGATAACAGGCAGCTTTGTGGTACATTACCGGTCCTGAGAGCGGAAGACTCCCGTGAGGCTGGATGGATCTAGCACTTGGATGGTCACTGCAGGTGGGCTACCTCCCGGCACTGGCAGGCGTCGGGGATGGACACTTTCAGAGGTGGCACCCGCTGGTGGAAAAGTCCTGCCGTGGAGACCAGGTCTGCAACAGACCGGTAATAGATGCCTCTGCCTCGTGAGGGTGGCGTGTGATGTCAGTGCCAGCACCTGCAGGATGTGCTTTGATTCCACGGCTCGCTGAGGATCCACTCCAAACTAGATGTAAATTATGGACCCGAGCGGCAAGATCAACAGGGTCGTCTCCTCACCGGACCAGCAAGGCCACCGGTCCAGATAGAATTTAAGTGCCAAGTGCAGTCAGTGATAGTCCGCAAACTGACTAGACGCGTTTCCGGGTATATGAATTGACCCTTTCTTCAGTAGTCTTCAGTAGCTGACTACTAAAGAAAGGGTCCATTCATATACCCTGAAACACGTCTAGTCAGTTTGCAGACTATCACTGACTGCACTTGGCACTTAAATTCTATCTGGACATACCTCTGTGGCCTTGCTGCTCCGGTCCGGAGACGACCCTGTTGATCTTGCCGCTCGGGTCCATAATTTACATCTAGTTTGGAGTGGATCCTCAGCGAGCCGTGGAATCAAAGCACATCCTGCAGGTGCTGGCACTGACATCACACGCCACCCTCACGAGGCAGAGGCATCTACTACCGGTCTGTTGCAGACCTGGTCTCCACGGCAGGACTTTTCCACCAGCGGGTGCCACCTCTGAAAGTGTCCATCCCTGATGCCTGCCAGTGCCGGGAGGTAGCCCACCTGCAGTGACCATCCAAGTGCTAGATCCATCCAGCCTCACGGGAGTCTTCCGCTCTCAGGACCGGTAATGTACCACAAAGCTGCCTGTTATCTCTCCTAACACAGTGATACAGTGAAACTAGCAACTGTGAACTTTAATACTTCCTCAGTTTAACACACCAAACATCATTTCATTGCCATCCATTAAGAGGAACTTGTTACAATATTACATTATCATCTCTCCAGTGAAAAGGACTGTTTTCCAAGAGACTTTCCGGCAATTCAAGTGTTTTTAACTCTTTCAGTCCATATCAGTATATTTTGCCTTCACTATTTCAGTGCAACTTGTCTATAACTGTTCCAGTTTAATAGTGCATTCTGTGATATTAATTAGTTATCAGTGATAACTAATAAATTTAGTCTATTTCAGGTCATCTATTTTAGGTCATTGTATACTCCTCTCACAAGGGGCCCCTTGTGAGGTGGAATATTTTATATAAATTTTTAATAAAATCTGTATATCCTATTATAATTGAAGCCCGCTCCTTGTTTCCTTTAATTGATTCATATAGTTTACCTTCCTTGAGGTCTGGGTATTTTTGTCTTTTTTTCTAATATTTATTATTGGCACCATAGGTATAGGTGCATTTCCCATTTGTCCTCGGTTGGTGATATAATTGTGAGCTGCACATATTTTTTCCTCTTTTGTTTCCTAGTGATTTCATTTACAAATCTGTTTAACTTTCTGGAGCCAGTTAATTTTGCACGCCCAATTTTTCAGTTTTTCATTTGTTAAAAAAGTTTGAAATATCCAATACATTTTGTTCAACTTCCTGATTGTGTCCCACTTGTTGTTGATTCTTCACAAAAATTTACAGTTTTATATCTTTATGTTTGAAGCCTGAAATGTGGCAAAAGGTTGAAAAGTTCAAGGGGGCCGAATACTTTCACTATGCACTGTATGTGTATATAAAGTATACATATATATATATATATATTCATACCCATCTCTTTTCACCATCCACTTAACCCCTTAACAACCACGCACCAGGACGTACATTTACGTCCTGTGTAAGACCGCGAGCATCAGTACGGTGCTCGCGTCATACACGGCAGGTTCCGGCTGCTAGTAGCAGCCGGGGACCTGCTGGTAATGGCCGACATCCGCGATCATGCGGATGTCCGCCATTAACCCCTCAGATGCCGTGATCAATACAGATCACGGCATCAGCGGCAGTGCGGCACTTTGGATGATCGGATCGCCCGCAGCGCTGCCGCGGCGATCCGATCCAGCATGGCGGCCGGAGGTCCCCTCACCTGGCTCATGCCGTCTCCCGGGGTCTTCTGCTTTGGTCTGAGATCGAGCAGACCAGAGCAGAAGATCACCGATAATACTGAGCAGTGCTGTATCCTATACATAGCACTGAACAGTATTAGCAATCAAAGGATTGCTATAGATATTCCCCTATGGGGACATAAAAAAGTGTAAAATAAAAGTTGAAAAATGTAAAAAAAAAAAAAATTTGAAAAATCCCCTTCCCCAATAAAAATTAAAATTGTCAGTTTTTCCCATTTTACCCCCAAAAAGCTTAATTTTCTTTTTATAAACATATTTGGTATCACTGTGTGTGTAAATGTCCGTTAATTATCCCGTACGGTGAATGGCGTAAATGTAAAAAATAAAAGTCTAAAAATGCTGCTTTTTTTCACATTTTATTTAAAAAATTTTATAAAAAATGATCTAAAAGTTTTATATATGCTAATGTGGTATCGATAAAAAGTACAGATGACGGCGCAAAAAATGAGCCCTCATACCACCCTATATATGGAAAAATGAAAAAGTTATAGGTTGTCAAAATAGGGCGATTTTAGATCACTGATTTTATACAAAAAGTTTTAGATTTTTTTCAAGCGGTACAAAATATAAAAGTATCTAGCCAGTGGTATCATTTTAATTGTATTGACCCACAGAATAAAAAACACATGTCATTTTTACCGTAAAGTGTATAGTGTGAAAACAAAACCCTCCAAAATGTGCAAAATTATGGTTTTCATTTAAATTTCCTCCCTAAAAAATTTTTTGGGGGAGGTTTGCCGTACATTTTATGGTAAAATGAGAGGTTTCATTACAAAGTACAATTGGTCACGCAAAAAACAAGCCCTTATATGGGTCTGTAGATGGAAATATAAAGGAGTTATAGATTTTAGAAGGCGAGGAGGAAAAAAACGAAAACGCAAAAATAAAATTGGCCTGGGCCTTAAGGTTAAAATGGGCTTGGTCCTTAAGGGGTTAATCCTCCTACTTATGTCTCACTTTTAGGTCACTCTACATCTTTTCCTTTGTCCGGTCTATTCTCATTACTTAATAATAATTTATTATTTATTTATTTCTCATTTATTATTATTTTTATTATTTATTATTTATTTCCCCAAAAAATTTTCAATAATTTTATTCACATTTTATTTTCACTAGTGGTCCCTTCTTATGGGTCATAATAATATTTATTATTTCATTTGATTTATTGGTTATAAATAAAAAAAAATTCTCATACACTAATTCATCATTGTTGCTGTATTATCACATCCATACACTTCATCCATCACTTACGTATTTATTTATCTAGTATTTTTCACACATCATTTATTATTACTTATTTACTTTTATCCATCCTATATATATTTTTGCTTTTTCTCTCAACATCAACAGTTATTATTACATGCTCTATCATTCATACACATTCTTTCAGCTTGATTTTTGTTAGTCCTGAGGAGGTACTTCATTGTGTTTACATTTTCATTATGTTTGTCTGCAATCTGTCCGTTCACCACTAGATGTCACTCTCTCACTTGCTGTGGTACTGGTGCGTGCACCCAGTTTTGGCCTCTCGCAGGCGTTCGGGAGGTCGCGTCTTAGTAATCCCGGTCACTTGATGTTTTTCTCGCGTGGCCGGGTCACGTGATGCAGTTTTTACGGACGCCGGGGATGGCATCAGCAGCTTGGCGCGCGCCATTAACAGTCACATAGTAAGCCAACTACAGGTGTTTTATATTTTCTAGTTTCAAACTACTGGCTGTTCATTAGACGCTTAGTGCTATATAAGGTCTGATGACTGAGGATGTCGCCACTCCCGGACGAAGGTCAGCGTGCCGAAACGCGCGTTGGAGTGGTGGCATCCCGGTCCCCTCACTGTCCCTGTGATCCTTGAGTCCTGTTGTGGGTATCATGTATTATTATTTTTGTCATATCATGCACTTTATTGCTGGCATATAGCTTTATATCAGTATACAGCACCTTAGTTAGTCTGTACTTTGCACTTTACATACTTTATATCTATTATGCTGCTACTATGTAGACTGGTGTCTATATCTACATATGCTGCTTGATTACTGTTTTATGTGCAATACCCCATTACTGCCATCTAAACTGCAGGGTTTCCGGGTTTACCGCTTTTTGCGATGCATTGTTTTCCTCTTTATGTGTGTATCTAATTTTAGTGCATATCAATACAATGTATTTATTTTATTTGTATAAATGACTCCTTTGGCTTTTTTGCTTATCGTTTCATATTTAGTTGTGGAATTATACTAAGGGTTTAATCACTAATAGGGAGGGTGTTATAGTGGTCCTTATTTTTTGTACCACATCCCTACTTTCTCCCCCCTATTTTGTTCTGTCTTTTTTATATGTTTTAAGATATTAACTCTGCAGGGTGCCCAAACTTTTACAGACGCCATTTTTTTGTTTTCTGTTATTTTGAAAGTGTAAATAATGGAAATAAAATCTACATATTATAAGAATGTCTAATCTGTAATTTGATGCCTTTTGGAGATTTTTCCATCTTTCCTTGGCTTCTTTATGCACATTCATACCAATTTTTACCTGGGGTGCCCAAACTTTTGATCCCCACTGTATGTCTATTTTCCTTATAAGCAGAGAGTTTCAATGTTAAAAGTGTAAAAATTTTGGAATTTTTCACCAAGAAATGATGCAAGTATTGACGAAAATTTACCACTAACATAAAGTAGAATATGTCACGAAAAACAATCTTGGAATCAGAATGAAAAGTAAAAGTATTCCAGAGTTATTAATGCTTAAAGTGACAGTGGTCAGATGTACAAAAAATGCTCGGGTCCTTAAGGTGAAAATGGGCTGGGTCCTTAAGGGGTTAAAGAGTACCTGTCATGATCTTGTTAAAATGTATAATCCTGGGGCGTGGTTTGCCATGCAGAGTGACTAGACGCAGGAAGCCTGAGCTCTGCACCTACGGCCCTAATTTTGGGGATTGAACTACACCCTAATGCGCTCCAAGAAGCAGGGAAGGAGTCGCCAGCCCAGGAGAACACCCCAGCCGACGGAGATCCCCATCTCCAATTATTTCAGCCCGCTGCAAGACCTATCGGAGCCGGAGGAGCTGATGACCGGCCAATCCAAGATGGTGCCGGAACCTCCAGCCAAGGGAGCCCCTGTCCTCACCCCGCCGCACACAAGGAGAAGCTCTGCCGATGCCACCCAGCAGAAGAAGCATCTGTGGAGGTAGGTGAGCGGGGTGGCCGGGGACTATCCGACGCAGCTGCTGCTGGGGCATCCCCACCCCGCACCCCTCCGTGCTCCGGAGCTGAGGCTCCTTCCCCCTCCAACAGTGTGCCCTCTATCTTCAGGAGCCCTGACAGCTCCCCAGGCTCCTCACCCTCTCCATCTGGTGGTGCCATGTCGGGGAGCACTGAGGGGGGCCACCATGGTGAGCGGGCCCCAGCCCCACGTACTGCGGTCTCACCCTCACATGCAGTCCATACCTGTACGCCAGCTCAGGGACCATTACCCATGGACAATCTCACACTTGGGCCAGCTGCTGGGGGGCGCACCTCAGGTTCTCAAGGGACCACCCTACTACCCCTGGAAGTGGACTGTGTTCATCGGCCTTGTGCGGACCCACTGGCCTCTTCGCTCCCCCCTCCTGCCCAGGCTGTGGCGCTCCTCAAGGGTCACCCTGAACTCCAGGCCTTGCTTTCATTGCTGCCTACTAAATCGGATCTATCTGCCCTCTCTCTGGATTTCAAGCATGCATGGAGACAGGACCTCCAGCCTGTTAAACATGATGTGTCAGAACTCCAGAACAGAGTGTGTGCCCTGGAGAGTTTTCAAACTACGGTTATGGACTCTATACGTGATATTCAGTCATCTGTTACCTTGCAGTCCTCTACTACTCAGGCCATGGCGAACCACCTGGATGATGTGGAAAACAGGAGTCGCCGGAATAACATCCGCATTCGCGGTCTCCCAGAGGCTACTCGTACGCAAGATTTGCTCCCTACCGTAACCGGAGTATTTAACATGCTGCTGGGAAGGCCACCGGAGACACATATTGAAATTGACCGAGTACACCGTGCCTTACATGCTCCAAGTACCGACCCCGCCAGGCCCCAGGATGTTATTTGCAGCGTACACCGCTACACCCTGAAGGAGCAGATCATGTTTAAAATAACAATAGGTGGGGGTACTCTATCTATCTCACAGTGTATTGTCCGAGAAATTAGCCTAGAATGGTATCCTCTAACCACTGGAGAAAATGATAAAAAGCAGAAAAATTTGGCTGGTTCTCAAAAAAAAAAAAAATTATTATAATAATAATAATAATTAAATAACATAAAAATAAAATCCTGATACAAGTGGATGGGGGCCCCATCAAAATCAAAGTTCCTCTGGGCACGCGCCTTTGCCATAATAGTCTCCTTGAGGCAAAAGTCATTTATGTAGCAGATGACATCCCTAGGAGGGCCATTAACAGGTCTGGGGCGGAGTGCACGGTGGGCCCTATCCATCTCAATCCGCCTGGGGGGGGACTCACCAAGGAGAAGGTTAAAGACAGCTTCCAGAGTGTCCTGGAGATCCTCATCCCGGGTGGCCTCAGGCAGACCCCTGACACGGATGTTGTGGCGCCGGCCCCTATTGTCCAGGTCCTCCAGATGGTTGTGCATATCACTGAGGAAGTCCGACTGGGCCGCCACTGTGGACTGAAGTTGCGCAACATAGTCCCTGGTAGAATCATGGGTCTCCTCTAGCGTATCAACCCGGTCAGCAACATCTTTCCGCAGAACAGCAATTTCTGCCCTGCGAGCTTCTTTCACTTCAGTAATCGAGCGGAATTCCTCTTCAGAGGGGAGAAGGGACAACAGCTGAGAAAAATCAATAGGAGTTGAAGTGGGAGCCGGCTGGCCAGAGGGCTCAAGATCTGAGCCAGGTGAGCCGACCCAGGCGGGGGATCCCCCCCCCGCCCCGCAGGGTGGGAGCGAGTGCCAGGCATTTGAGCAGGAGGCAATACAATATCCAAGGCGGCAAGAGTAGAGTAGAGTAGAGACCTGCAGTGAGGTGTGCAGGTGGGGCACCCCAGGTGAGTCGAGGGTAAGAGGATCAGCCGGGCCCCTCAGGTCTTGGAAGGACAGGGGCGCAGTCCAGTCTGGGGTGGCCTGCAGGGCCTCCAATAAAGGAGGCAGGGAGGATGCAGAGGTAGCAGAGTCAGGGGAGTCTGAGGACAGGGGGGGTGGGATGGAGGTCCCCCTCACAAATGTAGCCCAGGTGGTCAAAGGGGCAGCCTGCAGCCCTTTATATGAAGGGCACTGCAGAGGTGACAAGCGGCTGGCACAGCAGGAGGAGGCCCGTATAGGAGGACTAGCCTTGGGGAGAGGAGAGCACAGCTGTGCGCCCGGGTCCGCAGCTCTCACCTCTGCTGCCCGGGGGACTAGCAGGAAGACCAGGACGTCGGGAGCTGTTGCGGCAGGCTCCGGAGGTGAGGAAGGCTCTCCTACTGTGGGACTGGAGGAACGGGATGCAGGTAAGCTGGAGACACCGCTGGTAGGGAGCGCTGGCTGGAGGACACGGGCTGCTGGAGCAGAGGAAGGCGCCGGAGGTTCTGGCCGGGAGCGGAAACTGTAGGCAGGGCTTCCCCCCGAGTGCAGGCCCGCGAGTCCCGGAGTGAGGGCCGGTCCCAGGAACTTCCTGATGTCCCCAGAGGCTGAGGGAGGGTGGGTAGCAGTGGGGGGTCTTCTGGGGGTCCTCCGTGAGGATTTCCCCATATAGCAGGCAGCGGTGCAGACAAATGTAGCTGGCAGAGGACCTCGTGGTGGCAAAGCACTAACACAGTGCGACCATCTTCCTCGGCATCACGCCACGCCCCCTGTTCATCTACTCTTTTAATGATCGTAAAATATATGTAAAATATCAGTTAGAGGCACGTGACCGTGTCTTAAGCTAAACACGTATTGTCAGAAGTGGGATTTGAACCCACGCCTCCATCTGGAGACCAGAACACCCAAATATGGGGACAAAACTACTCTTGAGTCTGGCGCCTTAGACCACTCGGCCATCCTGACAAACACAGCTACCATACCTTTTCCTCTTCCCCCTTGGGAACACTAAAAATGTTAAATATCCCTTTGTTATTGTCGGAGGATGAAGAATATCAATGTTTGTTGATTAGAGAGAGAAACAGCAATCTTTTTTTTTTCCAGAAGTGGGAGATCAGTGATAAGTGGAAATCATCTTTTACACATTGTAGTTCATTTTGGATCGCTTTAAAGTGGTTCGGAATCCTTAACACATGCCAAGCAGGCAGGACTGCGTGGCCTAATGGATAAGGTGTCTGACTTTGGATCATAAGATTGAGGGTTCGAGTCCCTTTGTGGTTGCAGTGGCACTTGGTTGACGTGTTCATTTCCTCTTTTAACGTTCGTAAGAATGTGCTCTCATGACTCCTAAATGTAAAATATCAGTTAGAGGCACGTGACCGTGTCTTAGGCCAAAAAAGCATTGTCAGAAGTGGGATTTGAACCCACACCCCCATCTGGAGACCAGAACACCCAAGTATGGGGAAGAAACTACTTTTGAATCTGCCGCCTTAGACCACTCGACCATCCTGACAAACACAGCCACCATACCTTTTCCTCTTCCCCCTTGGGAACACTAAAGATGTTAAATATCCCTTTGTTATTGTCGGAGGATGAAGAATATCAATGTTTGTTGATTAGAGAGAAACAGCAATCTTTTTTTTTTTTCAGAAGTGGGAGATCAATGATAAGTGGAAATCATCTTTTACACGTTGTAGTTAATCTTGGATCGCTTTAAAGTGGTTCGGAATCCTTAACACAGGCCAATCAGTCAGGACCGCGTGGCCTAATGGATAAGGTGTCTGACTTCGGATCAGGAGATTGAGGGTTTGAGTCCCTTCGTGGTTGCAGTGTCACTTGGTTGACGTGTTCATTTCCTCTTTTAACGTTCGTAAGAATGTGCTCTCATGACTCCTAAAATTTAAATATCAGTTAGTGGCACGTGACCGTGTCTTAGGCCAAAAACGCATTGTCAGAAGTGGGATTTGAACCCACGCCTCTATCTGGAGACCAGAACACCCAAGTATGAGGAAGAAATTACTCTTGAGTCTGGCGCCTTAGACCACTCGGCCATCCTGACAAAAACAGCTACCATACCCTTTCCTCTTCCCCCTTGGGAACACAAAAGATGTTAAATATCCCTTTGTTATTGTCGGAGGATGAAGAATATCAATGTTTGTTGATTAGAGAGAAACAACAATCTTTTTTTTTTTCAGAAGTGGGAGATCAATGATAAGTGGAAATCATCTTTTACACATTGTAGTTAATCTTGGATCGCTTTAAAGTGGTTCGGAATCCTTAACACAGGCCAACCAGTCAGGACCGTGTGGCCTAATTGATAAGGCGTCTGACTTCGGATCAGAAGATTGAGGGTTCAAGTCCCTTCGTGGTTGCAGTGGCACTTGGTTGACGTGTTTATTTCCTCTTTTAACGTTCGTAAGAATGTGCTCTTACGACTCCTAAATGTAAAATATCAGTTAGGGGCACGTGACAGTGTCTTAGGCCAAAAACACATTGTCAGAAGTGGGATTTGAACTCACGCCTCCATCTGGAGACCAGAACACCCAAGTATGGTTGTGCATATCACTGAGGAAGTCCGACTGGGCCGCCACTGTGGACTGAAGTTGCGCAACATAGTCCCTGGTAGAATCATGGGTCTCCTCTAGCGTATCAACCCGGTCAGCAACATCTTTCCGCAGAACAGCAATTTCTGCCCTGCGAGCTTCTTTCACTTCAGTAATCGAGCGGAATTCCTCTTCAGAGGGGAGAAGGGACAACAGCTGAGAAAAATCAATAGGAGTTGAAGTGGGAGCCGGCTGGCCAGAGGGCTCAAGATCTGAGCCAGGTGAGCCGACCCAGGCGGGGGATCCCCCCCCCCGCCCCGCAGGGTGGGAGCGAGTGCCAGGCATTTGAGCAGGAGGCAATACAATATCCAAGGCGGCAAGAGTAGAGTAGAGTAGAGACCTGCAGTGAGGTGTGCAGGTGGGGCACCCCAGGTGAGTCGAGGGTAAGAGGATCAGCCGGGCCCCTCAGGTCTTGGAAGGACAGGGGCGCAGTCCAGTCTGGGGTGGCCTGCAGGGCCTCCAATAAAGGAGGCAGGGAGGATGCAGAGGTAGCAGAGTCAGGGGAGTCTGAGGACAGGGGGGGTGGGATGGAGGTCCCCCTCACAAATGTAGCCCAGGTGGTCAAAGGGGCAGCCTGCAGCCCTTTATATGAAGGGCACTGCAGAGGTGACAAGCGGCTGGCACAGCAGGAGGAGGCCCGTATAGGAGGACTAGCCTTGGGGAGAGGAGAGCACAGCTGTGCGCCCGGGTCCGCAGCTCTCACCTCTGCTGCCCGGGGGACTAGCAGGAAGACCAGGACGTCGGGAGCTGTTGCGGCAGGCTCCGGAGGTGAGGAAGGCTCTCCTACTGTGGGACTGGAGGAACGGGATGCAGGTAAGCTGGAGACACCGCTGGTAGGGAGCGCTGGCTGGAGGACACGGGCTGCTGGAGCAGAGGAAGGCGCCGGAGGTTCTGGCCGGGAGCGGAAACTGTAGGCAGGGCTTCCCCCCGAGTGCAGGCCCGCGAGTCCCGGAGTGAGGGCCGGTCCCAGGAACTTCCTGATGTCCCCAGAGGCTGAGGGAGGGTGGGTAGCAGTGGGGGGTCTTCTGGGGGTCCTCCGTGAGGATTTCCCCATATAGCAGGCAGCGGTGCAGACAAATGTAGCTGGCAGAGGACCTCGTGGTGGCAAAGCACTAACACAGTGCGACCATCTTCCTCGGCATCACGCCACGCCCCCTGTTCATCTACTCTTTTAATGATCGTAAAATATATGTAAAATATCAGTTAGAGGCACGTGACCGTGTCTTAAGCTAAACACGTATTGTCAGAAGTGGGATTTGAACCCACGCCTCCATCTGGAGACCAGAACACCCAAATATGGGGACAAAACTACTCTTGAGTCTGGCGCCTTAGACCACTCGGCCATCCTGACAAACACAGCTACCATACCTTTTCCTCTTCCCCCTTGGGAACACTAAAAATGTTAAATATCCCTTTGTTATTGTCGGAGGATGAAGAATATCAATGTTTGTTGATTAGAGAGAGAAACAGCAATCTTTTTTTTTTCCAGAAGTGGGAGATCAGTGATAAGTGGAAATCATCTTTTACACATTGTAGTTCATTTTGGATCGCTTTAAAGTGGTTCGGAATCCTTAACACATGCCAAGCAGGCAGGACTGCGTGGCCTAATGGATAAGGTGTCTGACTTTGGATCATAAGATTGAGGGTTCGAGTCCCTTTGTGGTTGCAGTGGCACTTGGTTGACGTGTTCATTTCCTCTTTTAACGTTCGTAAGAATGTGCTCTCATGACTCCTAAATGTAAAATATCAGTTAGAGGCACGTGACCGTGTCTTAGGCCAAAAAAGCATTGTCAGAAGTGGGATTTGAACCCACACCCCCATCTGGAGACCAGAACACCCAAGTATGGGGAAGAAACTACTTTTGAATCTGCCGCCTTAGACCACTCGACCATCCTGACAAACACAGCCACCATACCTTTTCCTCTTCCCCCTTGGGAACACTAAAGATGTTAAATATCCCTTTGTTATTGTCGGAGGATGAAGAATATCAATGTTTGTTGATTAGAGAGAAACAGCAATCTTTTTTTTTTTTCAGAAGTGGGAGATCAATGATAAGTGGAAATCATCTTTTACACGTTGTAGTTAATCTTGGATCGCTTTAAAGTGGTTCGGAATCCTTAACACAGGCCAATCAGTCAGGACCGCGTGGCCTAATGGATAAGGTGTCTGACTTCGGATCAGGAGATTGAGGGTTTGAGTCCCTTCGTGGTTGCAGTGTCACTTGGTTGACGTGTTCATTTCCTCTTTTAACGTTCGTAAGAATGTGCTCTCATGACTCCTAAAATTTAAATATCAGTTAGTGGCACGTGACCGTGTCTTAGGCCAAAAACGCATTGTCAGAAGTGGGATTTGAACCCACGCCTCTATCTGGAGACCAGAACACCCAAGTATGAGGAAGAAATTACTCTTGAGTCTGGCGCCTTAGACCACTCGGCCATCCTGACAAAAACAGCTACCATACCCTTTCCTCTTCCCCCTTGGGAACACAAAAGATGTTAAATATCCCTTTGTTATTGTCGGAGGATGAAGAATATCAATGTTTGTTGATTAGAGAGAAACAACAATCTTTTTTTTTTTCAGAAGTGGGAGATCAATGATAAGTGGAAATCATCTTTTACACATTGTAGTTAATCTTGGATCGCTTTAAAGTGGTTCGGAATCCTTAACACAGGCCAACCAGTCAGGACCGTGTGGCCTAATTGATAAGGCGTCTGACTTCGGATCAGAAGATTGAGGGTTCAAGTCCCTTCGTGGTTGCAGTGGCACTTGGTTGACGTGTTTATTTCCTCTTTTAACGTTCGTAAGAATGTGCTCTTACGACTCCTAAATGTAAAATATCAGTTAGGGGCACGTGACAGTGTCTTAGGCCAAAAACACATTGTCAGAAGTGGGATTTGAACTCACGCCTCCATCTGGAGACCAGAACACCCAAGTATGGGGAAGAAATTACTCTTGAGTCTGGCGCCTTAGACCACTCGGCCATCCTGACAAACATAGCTACCATAGCTACCATAGCTACCATAGCTACCATAGCTACCATAGCTACCATAGCTACCATACCTTTTCCTCTTTCCCCTTGGGAACACTAAAGATGTTAAATATCCCTTTGTTATTGTCGGTGGATGAAGAATATCAATGTTTGTTGATTAGAGAGAAACAGCAATCTTTTTTTTTCAGAAGTGGGAGATCAGTTATAAGTGGAAATCATCTTTTACACATTGTAGTTCATCTTGGATCGCTTTAAAGTGGTTTGGAATCCTTAACACAGGGCAACCAGTCAGGACCGCGTGGCCTAATGGATAAGGTGTCTGACTTCGGATCAGAAGATTGAGGGTTCGAGTAGCTTCGTGGTTGCAGTGGCACTTGGTTCTTGTGTTCATTTCCTCTTTTAACTTTCGTATGAATGTGCTCTCATGACTCATAAATGTAAAATATCAGTTAGAGGCACAAGACCGTGTCTTACGCCAAAAACGGATTGTCAGAAATGGGATTTAAACCCACGCCTCCATCTGGAGACCAGAACACCCAAGTATGGGGAAGAAACTACTCTTGAGTCTTGCGCCTTAGACCACTCGGCCATCCTGACAAACACAGCTACCATAACTTGTCCTCTTCCCCCTTGGGAACACTAAAAATGTTAAATATCCCTTTGTTATTGTCGGAGGGTGAAGAATATCAATGTTTGTTGATTAGAGAGAGAAACAGCAATCTTTTTTTTTTTCAGAAGTGGGAGATCAGTGATAAGTGGAAATCATCTTTTACACATTGTAGTTAATCTTGGATCGCTTTAAAGTGGTTCGTAATCCTTAACACAGGCCAGCCAGTCAGGACCACGTGGCCTAATGGATAAGGCGTTTGACTTCGGATCAGAAGATTGAGGGTTCGAGTCCCTTTGTGGTTGCAGTGGCACTTGGTTGACGTGTTTATCTCCTCTTTAAAAGTTCTTAAGAATGAACTCTCATGACTCCTAAAATTAAAATATCAGTTAGTTGCACGTGACCGTGTCTTAGGCCAAAAACACATTGTCAGAAGTGGGATTTGAACGCACACCTCCATCTGGAGACCAGAACACCCAAGTATGGGGAAGAAACTACTCTTGAGTCTGGCGCCTTAGACCACTCGGCCATCCTGACAAAAACAGCTACCATACCCTTTCCTCTTCCCCCTTGGGAACACAAAAGATGTTAAATATCCCTTTGTTATTGTCGGAGGATGAAGAATATCAATGTTTGTTGATTAGAGAGAAACAACAATCTTTTTTTTTTTCAGAAGTGGGAGATCAATGATAAGTGGAAATCATCTTTTACACATTGTAGTTAATCTTGGATCGCTTTAAAGTGGTTCGGAATCCTTAACACAGGCCAACCAGTCAGGACCGTGTGGCCTAATTGATAAGGCGTCTGACTTCGGATCAGAAGATTGAGGGTTCAAGTCCCTTCGTGGTTGCAGTGGCACTTGGTTGACGTGTTTATTTCCTCTTTTAACGTTCGTAAGAATGTGCTCTTACGACTCCTAAATGTAAAATATCAGTTAGGGGCACGTGACAGTGTCTTAGGCCAAAAACACATTGTCAGAAGTGGGATTTGAACTCACGCCTCCATCTGGAGACCAGAACACCCAAGTATGGGGAAGAAATTACTCTTGAGTCTGGCGCCTTAGACCACTCGGCCATCCTGACAAACATAGCTACCATAGCTACCATAGCTACCATAGCTACCATAGCTACCATAGCTACCATAGCTACCATAGCTACCATACCTTTTCCTCTTTCCCCTTGGGAACACTAAAGATGTTAAATATCCCTTTGTTATTGTCGGTGGATGAAGAATATCAATGTTTGTTGATTAGAGAGAAACAGCAATCTTTTTTTTTCAGAAGTGGGAGATCAGTTATAAGTGGAAATCATCTTTTACACATTGTAGTTCATCTTGGATCGCTTTAAAGTGGTTTGGAATCCTTAACACAGGGCAACCAGTCAGGACCGCGTGGCCTAATGGATAAGGTGTCTGACTTCGGATCAGAAGATTGAGGGTTCGAGTAGCTTCGTGGTTGCAGTGGCACTTGGTTGACGTGTTTATCTCCTCTTTAAAAGTTCTTAAGAATGAACTCTCATGACTCCTAAAATTAAAATATCAGTTAGTTGCACGTGACCGTGTCTTAGGCCAAAAACACATTGTCAGAAGTGGGATTTGAACGCACACCTCCATCTGGAGACCAGAACACCCAAGTATGGGGAAGAAACTACTCTTGAGTCTGGCGCCTTAGACCACTCGGCCATCCTGACAAACCCAGCTACCGTACCTTTTCCTCTTCCCCCTTGGGAACACTAAAAATGATAAATATCCCTTTGTTATTGTCGGAGGGTGAAGAATATCAATGTTTGTTGATTAGAGAGAGAAACAGCAATCTTTTTTTTTCATAAGTGGGAGATCAGTTATAAGTGGAAATCATCTTTTACACATTGTAGTTCATCTTGGATCGCTTTAAAGTGGTTCGGAATCCTAAACACAGGCCAACCAGTCAGGACCGTGTGGCCTAATGGATAAGACGTCTGACTTTGGATCAGAAGATTGAGGGTTCGAGTCCCTTCGTGGTCGCAGTGGCACTTGGTTGACGTGTTCATTTCCTCTTTTAACGTTGGTAAGAATGTGCTCTCATGACTCCTAAATGTAAAATATCAGTTAGAGGCACGTGACCGTGTCTTAGGCCAAAAACGCATTGTCAGAAGTTTGATTTGAACCCACGCCTCCATCTGGAGACCAGAACACCCAAGTATGGGGAAGAACCTACTCTTGAGTCTGGGGCCTTAGACCACTCGGCCATCCTGACAAACACAGCTACCGTACCTTTTCCTCTTCCCCCTTGGGAACACTAAAAATGATAAATATCCCTTTGTTATTGTCGGAGGGTGAAGAATATCAATGTTTGTTGATTAGAGAGAGAAACAGCAATCTTTTTTTTTCAGAAGTGGGAGATCAGTTATAAGTGGAAATCATCTTTTACACATTGTAGTTCATCTTGGATCGCTTTAAAGTGGTTCGGAATCCTTAACACAGGCCAACCAGTCAGGACCGCGTGGCCTAATGGATAAGACGTCTGACTTCGGATCAGAAGATTGAGGGTTCGAGTCCCTTCGTGGTTGCAGTGGCACTTGGTTGATGTGTTCATTTCCTCTTTTAACGTTCGTAAGAATGTGCTCTCATGACTCCTAAATGTAAAATATCAGTTAGAGGCACGTGACTGTGTTTCAGGCCAAAAGCACATTGTCAGAAGTGGGATTTGAACCAACACCTCCATCTGGAGACCAGAACACCCAAGTATGGGGAAGAAATTACTCTTGAGTCTGGCGCCTTAGACCACTCGGCCATCCTGACAAACATAGCTACCATAGCTACCATAGCTACCATAGCTACCATGGCTACCATAGCTACCATAGCTACCATAGCTACCATAGCTACCATAGCTACCATAGCTACCATAGCTACCATACCTTTTCCTCTTTCCCCTTGGGAACACTAAAGATGTTAAATATCCCTTTGTTATTGTCGGTGGATGAAGAATATCAATGTTTGTTGATTAGAGAGAAACAGCAATTTTTTTTTCAGAAGTGGGAGATCAGTTATAAGTGGAAATCATCCTTTACACATTGTAGTTCATCTTGGATCGCTTTAAAGTGGTTCGGAATCCTTAACACAGGGCAACCAGTCAGGACCGCGTGGCCTAATGGATAAGGTGTCTGACTTCGGATCAGAAGATTGAGGGTTCGAGTCGCTTCGTGGTTGCAGTGGCACTTGGTTCTCGTGTTCATTTCCTCTTTTAACGTTCGTAAGAATGTGCTCTCATGACTCATAAATGTAAAATATCAGTTAGAGGCACGTGACCGTGTCTTAGGCCAAAAACGGATTGGCAGAAATGGGATTTAAACCCACGCCTCCATCTGGAGACCAGAACACCCAAGTATGGGGAAGAAACTAGTCTTGCGCCTTAGACCACTCGGCCATCCTGACAAACACAGCTACCATAACTTGTCCTCTTCCCCCTTGGGAACACTAAAAATGTTAAATATCCCTTTGTTATTGTCGGAGGGTGAAGAATATCAATGTTTGTTGATTAGAGAGAGAAACAGCAATCTTTTTTTTTCAGAAGTGGGAGATCAGTTATAAGTGGAAATCATCTTTTACACATTGTAGTTAATCTTGGATCGCTTTAAAGTGGTTCGGAATCCTTAACACAGGCCAAACAGTGAGGACCGCGTGGCCTAATGGATAAGGTGTCTGACTTCGAATCAGAAGATTGAGGGTTCGAGTCCCTTCGTGGTTGCAGTGTCACTTGGTTGACGTGTTCATTTCCTCTTTTAACGTTCGTAAGAATGTGCTCTCATGACTCCTAAAATTAAAATATCAGTTAGTTGCACGTGACCGTGTCTTAGGCCAAAAACACATTGTCAGAAGTGGGATTTGAACGCACACCTCCATCTGGAGACCAGAACACCCAAGTATGGGGAAGAAACTACTCTTGAGTCTGGCGCCTTAGACCACTCAGCCATCCTGACAAACACAGCTACTATACCTTTTCCTCTTTCCCCTTGGGAACACTAAAAATGTTAAATATCCCTTTGTTATTGCTGGAGGGTGAAGAATATCAATGTTTGTTGATTAGAGAGAGAAACAGCAATCGTTTTTTTTTTCAGAAGTGGGAGATCAGTGATAAGTGAAAATCATCTTTTACACATTGTAGTTAATCTTGGATCGCTTTAAAGTGGTTCGAAATCCTTAACACAGGCCAATCAGTCAGGACCGCGTGGCCTAATGGATAAGGCGTCTGACTTCGGATTAGAAGATTGAGGGTTCGAGTCCCTTCGTTGTCGCAGTGGCACTTGGTTGACGTGTTCATCTCCTTTTAACGTTCGTAAGAATGTGCTCTCATGACTCCTAAAAGTAAAATATCAGTTAGAGGCACGTGACTGTGTCTTAGGCCAAAAACGCATTGTCAGAAGTGGGATTTGAACCCACGCCTCCATCTGGAGACCAGAACACCCAAGTATGGGGAAGAAACTACTCTTGAGTCTGGCGCCTTAGACCACTCGGCAATCCTGACAAACACAGCTATCATAACTTTTCCTCTTCCCCCTTGGGAACACGAAACATTTTAAATATCCCTTTGTTATTGTCGGAGGGTGAATAATATCAATGTTTGTTGATTAGAGAGAGAAACAGCAATCTTTTTTTTTTTCAGAAGTGGGAGATCAGTGATAAGTGGAAATCATCTTTTACACATTGTGGTTAACCTTGGATCGCTTTAAAGTGGTTCGAAATCCTTAACACAGGCCAATCAGTCAGGACCGCGTGGCCTAATGGATAAGGCGTCTGACTTCGGATTAGAAGATTGAGGGTTTGAGTCCCTTCGTGGTCGCAGTGGCACTTGGTTGACGTGTTCATCTCCTTTTAACGTTCGTAAGAATGTGCTCTCATGACTCCTAGAAGTAAAATATCAGTTAGAGGCACGTGACTGTGTCTTAGGCCAAAAACACATTGTCAGAAGTGGGATTTGAACCCACACCTCCATCTGGAGAGCAGAACACCCAAGTATGGGGAAAAAACTACTATTGAGTCTGGCGCCTTAGACCACTCGGCCATCCTGACAAACACAGGTATCGTAACTTTTCCTCTTCCCCCTCGGGAACACTAAAAATGTTAAATATCCCTTTGTTATTGTCGAAGGGTGAATAATATCAATGTTTGTTGATTAGAGAGAGAAACAGCAATCTTTTTTTTTCAGAAGTGGGAGATCAGTGATAAGTGGAAATCGTCTTTTACACATTGTAGTTAATCTTGGATCGCTTTAAAGTGGTTCGTAATCCTTAACACAGGCCAACCAGTCATGACCGCGTGGCCTAATGGATAAGGCGTCTGACTTCGGATCAGAAGATTGAGGGTTCGAGTCCCTTCGTGGTCGCAGTGGCACTTGGTTGACGTGTTCATCTCCTCTTTTAACGTTCGTAAGAATGTGCTCTCATTACTCCTAAATGTTAAACATCAGTTAGAGGCACGTGATCGTGTCTTAGGCCAAAAACACATTGTCAGAAGTGGGATTTGAACCCACGCCTCCATCTGGAGACCAGAACACCCAAGTATGGGGAAGAAACTACTCTTGAGTCTGGCGCCTTAGACCACTCGGCCATCCTGACAAACACAGCTACCATACCTTTTCCTCTTCCCCCTTGGGAACACTAAAAATGATAAATATCCCTTTGTTATTGTCGGAGGGTGAAGAATATCAATGTTTGTTGATTAGAGAGAGAAACAGCAATCTTTTTTTTTTTGTCAGAAGTGGGAGACCAGTGATAAGTGGAAATCATCTTTTACACATTGTAGTTAATCTTGGATCGCTTTAAAGTGGTTCTGACTCCTTAACACAGGCAAACCAGTCAGGACCGCGTGGGCTAATGGATAAGGTGTCTGACTTCGGATCAGAAGATTGAGGGTTTGAGTCCCTTCGTGGTTGCAGTGGCACTTGGTTGACGTGTTCATTTCCTCTTTTAACGTTCGTAAGAATGTGCTCTCATGACTCCTAAATGTAAAATATCAGTTAGAGGCACGTGACCGTGTCTTAGGCCAAAAAAGCATTGTCAGAAGTGGGATTTGAACCCACGCCTCCATCTGGAGACCAGAACACCAAAGTATGAGGAAGAAACTACATTTGAATCTGGCGCCTTAGCCCACTCGGCCATCCTGACAAACACAGCTACCATACCTTTTCCTCTTCCCCCTTGGGAACACTAAAAATGATAAATATCCATTTGTTATTGTCGAAGGATGAAGAATATCAATGTTTGTTGATTAGAGAGAGAAACAACAATCTTTTTTTTTTCAGAAGTGGGAGATCAGTGATAAGTGGAAATCATCTTTTACACATTGTAGTTAATCTTGGATCGCTTTAAAGTGGTTCGTAATCCTTAACACAGGCCAACCAGTCATGACCGCGTGGCCTAATGGATAAGGCGTCTGACTTCGGATCAGAAGAGTGAGGGTTTGAGTCCCTTCGTGGTTGCAGTGGCACTTGGTTGACGTGTTCATTTCCTCTTTTAACTTTCGTAAGAATGTGCTCTCATGACTCCTAAATGTAAAATATCAGTTAGAGGCACGTGACCGTGTCTTAGGCCAAAAACGCATTGTCAGAAGTGGGATTTGAACCCACGCCTCCATCTGGAGACCAGAACACCCAAGTATGGGGAAGAAACTACTCTTGAGTCTTGCGACTTAGACCACTCGGCCAACCTGAAAAACACAGCTACCATACCTTTTCCTCTTCCCCCTTGGGAACACTAAAAATGATAAATATCTCTTTGTTTTTGTCGGAGGGTGAAGAATATCAGTTAGTTGATTAGAGAGAGAGAAACAGCAATCTTTTTTTTTTTCAGAAGTGGGAGATCAGTGATAAGTGGAAATCATCTTTTACACATTGTAGTTCATCTTGGATCGCTTTAAAGTGGTTCGAACTCCTTAACGCAGGCCAACCAGTCAGGACCGCGTGGCATAATGGATAAGGCGTCTGACTTCGGATCAGAAGATTGAGGGTTAGAGTCCCTTCATGGTTGCAGTGGCACTTGGTTGATGTGTTCATTTCCTCTTTTAACGTTCGAAAGAATGTGCTCTCATGACTCCTAAATGTAAAATATCAGTTAGAGGCACGTGACCGTGTCTTAGGCCAAAAACGCATTGTCAGAAGTGGGATTTGAACCCACGCCTCTATCTGAAGACCAGAACACCCAAGTATGGGGAAGAAACTACACTTGAGTCTGACACCTTAGACCACTCGGCCATCCTGACAAACACAGCTACCATACCTGTTCCTCTTCCCCCTTGGGAACACTAAAAATGTTAAATATCCCTTTGTTATTGTCGGAGGATGAAGAATATCAATGTTTGTTGATTAGAGAGAGAAACAGCAATCTTTTTTTTTTTTTCAGAAGTGGGAGATCAGTGATAAGTGGAAATCATCTTTTACACATTGTAGTTAATCTTGGATCGCTTTAAAGTGGCTCGAAATCCTAAATGCAGGCCAACCTGTCAGGACCGCGTGGCCTAATGGATAAGGCGTCTGACTTCGGATCAGAAGATTGAGGGTTCGAGTCCCTTCGTGGTCGCAGTGGCACTTGGTTGACGTGTTCATCTCCTCTTTTAACGTTCGTAAGAATGTGCTCTCATGACTCATAAATGTTCGTTGACGTGTTCATCTCCTTTTAACGTTCGTAACAATGTGCTCTCATGACTCCTAGAAGTAAAATATCAGTTAGAGGCACGTGACTGTGTCTTAGGCCAAAAACACATTGTCAGAAGTGGGATTTGAACCCACACCTCCATCTGGAGAGCAGAACACCCAAGTATGGGGAAAAAACTACTATTGAGTCTGGCGCCTTAGACCACTCGGCCATCCTGACAAACAAAGGTATCATAACTTTTCCTCTTCCCCCTCGGGAACACTAAAAATGTTAAATATCCCTTTGTTATTGTCGAAGGGTGAATAATATCAATGTTTGTTGATTAGAGAGAGAAACAGCAATCTTTTTTTTTCAGAAGTGGGAGATCAGTGATAAGTGGAAATCGTCTTTTACACATTGTAGTTAATCTTGGATCGCTTTAAAGTGGTTCGTAATCCTTAACACAGGCCAACCAGTCATGACCGCGTGGCCTAATGGATAAGGTGAGTGACATTGCATCAGAAGATTGAGGGTTTGAGTCCCTTCGTGGTCGCAGTGGCACTTGGTTGATGTGTTCTTCTCCTTTTAACCTTCGTAAGAATGTGCTCTCATGACTTCTTAATGTAAAATATCAGTTAGAGGCACGTGACCGTGTCTTAGGCCAAAAACACATTGTCAGAAGTGGGATTTGAACCCACGCCTCCATCTGGAGACCAGAACACCCAAGTATGGGGAAGAAACTACTCTTGAGTCTGGCGCCTTAGACCACTCGGACTTCCTGACAAACACAGCTACCATACCTTTTCCTCTTCCCCGTTGGGAACACTAAAAATGATAAATATCCCTTTGTTATTGTCGGAGAATGAAGAATATCAAAGTTGGTTGATTAGAGAGTGAAACAGCAATCTTTTTTTTTTTCAGAAATGGGAGATCAATGATAAGTGGAAATCATCTTTTACACATTGTAGTTAATCTTGAATCGCTTTAAAGTGGTTCGGAATCCTTAACACAGGCCAACCAGTCAGAACCGTGTGGCCTAATGAATAAGGTGTCTGACTTCTGATCAGAAGATTGAGGGTTCGAGTCCCTTCGTGGTCGCAGTGGCACTTGGATGACGTGTTCATCTCCTCTTTTAACGTTCGTAAGAATGTACTCTTATGACTCCTAAATGTAAAATATCAGTTAGAGGCACGTGACCGTGTCTTAGGCCAAAAAAGCATTGTCAGAAGTGGGATTTGAACCCACGCCTCCATCTGTAAACCAGAACACCCAAGTATGGGGAAGAAACTACTCTTGAGTCTGGCGCCTTAGACCACTCGGACTTCCTGACAAACACAGCTACCATACCTTTTCCTCTTCCCCCTTGGGAACACTAAAAATGTTAAATATCCCTTTGTTATTGTCGGAGGATGAAGAATATCAATGTTTGTTAATTAGAGAGAGAAACAGCAATCTTTTTTTTTTTCAGAAGTGGGAGATCAGTGATAAGTGGAAATCATCTTTTACACATTGTAGTTCATCTTGGATCGCTTTAAAGTGGTTCGAAATTCTTAACGCAGGCCAACCAGTCAGGACCGTGTGGCATAATGGATAAGGCGTCTGACTTCGGATCAGAAGATTGAGGGTTTGAGTCCCTTCGTGGTCGCAGTGGCACTTGGTTGACGTGTTCATCTACTCTTTTAACGTTCGTAAGAATGTGCTCTCATGACTCCTAAAAGTAAAATATCAGTTAGAGGCACATGACTGTGTCTTAAGCTAAACACGCATTGTCAGATGTGGGATTTGAACCCACGACTCCATCTGGAGACCAGAACACCCAAATATGAAACTACTCTTGAGTCTGGCGCCTTAGACCACTCGGCCATCCTGACAAACACATCTACCATACCAGTTCCTCTTCCCCCTTGGGAACACTAAAAATGTTAAATATCCCTTTGTTATTGTCGGAGGATGAAGAATATCAATGTTTGTTGATTAGAGAGAGAAACAGCAATCTTTTTTTTTTCAGAAGTGGGAGATCAGTGATAAGTGGAAATCATCTTTTACACATTGTAGTTCATCTTGGATCGCTTTAAAGTGGTTCGAAATCCTTAACGCAGGCCAACCAGTCAGGACCGTGTGGAATAATGGATAAGGCGTCTGACTTCGGATAAGAAGTTTGAGGGTTCGAGTCCCTTCGTGGTCGCAGTGGCACTTGGTTGACGTGTTCATCTCCTCTTTTAACGTTCGTAAGAATGTGCTCGCATTACTCCTAAATGTTACATATCAGTTAGAGGCACGTGACCGTGTCTTAGGCCAAAAACACATTTTAAGAAGTGGGATTTGAACCCACACCTCCATCTGGAGACCAGAACACCCAGGTATGGGGAAGAAATTACTCTTGAGTCTGGTGCCTTAGACCACTCGGCCATCCTGACAAACACAACTACCGTACCTTTTCCTCTTCCCCCTTGGGAACACTAAAATTGATAAATATCCCTTTGTTATTGTCGGAGGGTGAAGAATATCAATGTTTGTTGATTAGAGAGAGAAACAGCAATCTTTTTTTTCAGAAGTGGGAGATCAGTGATAAGTGGAAATAATCTTTTACACCTTGTAGTTCATCTTGGATAGCTTTAAAGTGGTTCGGAATCCTTAACATATGCCAGCCAGTCAGGACCGTGTGGCCTAATGGATAAGGTGTGTGACTTCGGATCAGAAGATTGAGGGTTCGAGTCCCTTCGTTGTCGCAGTGGCACTTGGTTGACGTGTTCATCTCCTCTTTTAACGTTCGTAAGAATGTACTCTTATGACTTCTTAATGTAAAATATCAGTTAGAGGCACGTGACCGTGTCTTAGGCCAAAAACACATTGTCAGAAGTGGGATTTGAACCCACGCCTCCATCTGGAGACCAGAACACCCAAGTATGGGGAAGAAACTACTCTTGAGTCTGACACCTTAGACCACTCAGCCTTCCTGACAAACACAACTACCATACCTTTTCCTCTTCCCCCTTGGGAACACTAAAAATGATAAATATCCCTTTGTTATTGTCGGAGAATGAAGAATATCAAAGTTGGTTGATTAGAGAGAGAAACAGCAATCTTTTTTTTTTTCAGAAGTAGGAGATCAATGATAAGTGGAAATCATCTTTTACACATTGTAGTTAATCTTGGATCGCTTTAAAGTGGTTCGGAATCCTTAACACAGGCCAACCAGTCAGGACCGTGTGGCCTAATGGATAAGGTGTCTGACTTCTGATCAGAAGATTGAGGGTTCGAGTCCCTTCGTGGTTGCAGTGGCACTTGGTTGACGTGTTCTTCTCCTCTTTTAACGTTCGTAAGAATGTACTCTTATGACTTTTTAATGTAAAATATAAGTGAGGGTGGGTTCACACTACGTTTTGTCCCATACGGGAGCGCATACGGCAGGAGGGAGCTAAAAGCTCGCGCTCCCGTATGTAACCGTATGCGCTCCCGTATGCCATTCACTTCAATGAGCCGACCGGAGTGAAACGTTCGGTCCGGTCGGCTCATTTTTGCGCCGTATGCGCTTTTACAACCGGACCTAAAACCGTGGTTGACCACGGTTTTAGGTCCGGTTGTAAAAGCGCATACGGCGCAAAAATGAGCCGACCGGACCGAACGTTTCACTCCGGTCGGCTCATTGAAGTGAATGGCATACGGGAGCGCATACGGTCACATACGGGAGCGCGAGGTTTTAGCTCCCTCCTGCCATATGCGCTCCCGTATGGGACAAAACGTAGTGTGAACCCAGCCTTAGAGGCACGTGACCATGTCTTAGGCCAAAAACGCATTGTCAGAGGTGGGATTTGAACCCACGCCTCCATCTGGCCATCCTGACAAACACAGCTACCATAACTTGTCCTCTTCCCCCTTGGGGACACTAAAATATCCCTTTGTTATTGTCGGAGGGTGAAGAATATCAATGTTTGTTGATTAGAGAGAGAAACCGCAATCTTTTTTTTTCAGAAGTGGGAGATCAGTGATAAGTGGAAATAATCTTTTACACATTGTAGTTAATCTTGGATCGCTTTAAAGTGGCTCGAAATCCTAAATGAAGGCCAACCAGTCAGGACCGCGTGGCCTAATGGATAAGGCGTCTGACTTCGTATCAGAAGATTGAGGGTTCGAGTCCCTTCGTGGTCGCAGTGGCACTTGGTTGATGTGTTCATCTCCTCTTTTAACGTTCGTAAGAATGTGCTCTCATGACTCATAAATGTAAAATATCAGTTAGAGGCACGTGACCGTGTCTTAGGCCAAAAACACATTTTAAGAAGTGGGATTTGAACCCACACCTCCATCTGGAGACCAGAACACCCAAGTATGGGGAAGAAACTACTCTTGAGCCTGGCGCCTTAGACCACTCGGCCATCCTGACAAACACAACTACCGTACCTTTTCCTCTTCCCCCTTGGGAACACTAAAAATGATAAATATCCCTTTGTTATTGTCGGAGGGTGAAGAATATCAATGTTTGTTGATTAGAGAGAGAAACAGCAATCTTTTTTTTTTTCAGAAGTGGGAGATCAGTGATAAGTGGAAATCATCTTTTACACATTGTAGTTAGTCTTGGTTCGCTTTAAAGTGGTTCGTAATCCTTAATGCAGGCCAACCAGTCAAGACTGCGTGGCCTAATGGATAAGGCGTCTGACTTCGGATCAGAAGATTGAGGGTTCGAGTCCCTTCGTGGTCGCAGTGGCACTTGGTTGAAGTGTTCATCTCCTCTTTTAACGTTTGTAAGAATGTGCTCTCATTACTCCTAAAAGTTAAATATCAGTTAGAGGCACGTGACCGTGTCTTAGGCCAAAAACGCATTGTCAGAAGTGGGATTTGAACCCACGCCTCCATCTGGAGACCAGAACACCCAAGTATGGGGAAGAAACTACTCTTGAGTCTTGCGCATTAGACCACTCGGCCATCCTGACAAACATAGCTACTATAACTTGTCCTCTTCCCCCTTGGGAACAATAAAAATGTTAAATATCCCTTTGTTATTGTCGGAGGGTGAAGAATATCAATGTTTGTTGATTAGAGAGAGAAACAGCAATCTTTTTTTTTTTTTCAGAAGTGGGAGATCAGTGATAAGTGGAAATCATCTTTTACACATTGTAGTTCATCTTGGATAGCTTTAAAGTGGTTCGTAATCCTTAACACAGGCCAACCAGTCAGGAATGCGTGGCCTAATGGATAAGGCGTCTGACTTCGGATCAGAAGATTGAGGGTTCGAGTCCCTTTGTGGTCGCAGTGGCACTTGGTTGACGTGTTCATCTCCTTTTAACGTTCGTAAGAATGTGCTCTCATGACTCCTAAAAGTAAAATATCAGTTAGAGGCACGTGACTGTGTCTTAGGCCAAAAAAGCATTGTCAGAAGTGGGATTTGAACCCACGCCTCCATCTGGAGACCAGAACACCCAAGTATGGGGAAGAAACAACTCTTGAGTCTGGCGCCTTAGACCACTCGGCCATCCTGACAAACACAGCTACCATACCTTTTCCTCTTCCCGTTTGGGAACCCAAAAAATGCTAAATATCCCTTTGATATTGTCGGAGGGTGAATAATATCAATGTTTGTTGATTAGAGAGAGAAACAGCAATCTTTTTTTTTTCTGAAGTGGGAGATCAGTGATAAGTAGAAATCATCTTTTACACATTGTAGTTAATCTTGGATCGCTTTAAAGTGGTTCGTAATCCTTAACACAGGCCAACCAGTCAGGAACGCGTGGCCTAATGGATAAGGCGTCTGACTTCGGATCAGAAGATTGAGGGTTCGAGTCCCTTCGTGGTCGCAGTTGCACTTGGTTGACGTGTTCATCTCCTCTTTTAACGTTCTTAAGAATGTGCTCTCATGACTCCTAAAAGTAAAATATCAGTTAGAGGCATGTGACCGTGTCTTAGGCCAAAAACGCATTGTCAGAAGTGGCATTTGAACCCACGCCTCCATCTGGAGACCAGAACACCCAAGTATGGGGAAGAAACAACTCTTGAGTCTGGCGCCTTAGACCACTCGGCCATCCTGACAAACACAGCTACCATACCTTTTCCTCTTCCCGTTTGGGAACCCTAAAAATGCTAAATATCCCTTTGTTATTGTCGGAGGGTGAAGAATATCAATGTTTGTTGATTAGAGAAAGAAACAGCAATCTTTTTTTTTTTCAGAAGTGGGAGATCAGTGATAAGTGGAAATCATCTTTTACACATTGTAGTTAATCTTGGATCGCTTTAAAGTGGTTCGTAATCCTTAACACAGGCCAACCAGTCAGGACCGCGTGGCCTAATGGATAAGGCGTCTGACATCGGATTAGAAGATTGAGGGTTCGAGTCCCTTCGTGGTCGCAGTGGCACTTAGTTGACGTGTTCATCTCCTTTTAACGTTTGTAAGAATGTGCTCTCATGACTCCTAAAAGTAAATATCAGTTAGAGGCACGTGACTGTGTCTTAGGCCAAAAATGCATTGTCAGAAGTGGGATTTGAACCCACGCCTCCATCTGGAGACCAGAACTCCCAAGCATGGGGAAGAAACTACCCTTGAGTCTGGCGCCTTAGACCACTCGGCCATCCTGACAAACACAGCTATCATAACTTTTCCTCTTCCCCCTTGGGAACACTAAAATGTTAAATATCCCTTTGTTATTGTCGGAGGGTGAATAATATCAATGTCTGTTGATTAGAGAGAGAAACAGCAATCTTTTTTTTTTCTGAAGTGGGAGATCAGTGATAAGTAGAAATCATCTTTTACACATTGTAGTTAATCTTGGATCGCTTTAAAGTGGTTCGTAATCCTTAACACAGGCCAACCAGTCATGACCGCGTGGCCTAATGGATAAGGTGTCAGACTTCGGATCAGAAGATTGAGGGTTCGAGTCCCTTAGTGGTCGCAGTGGCACTTGGTTGAAGTGTTCATCTCCTCTTTTAACGTTTGTAAGAATGTGCTCTCATTACTCCTAAAAGTTAAATATCAGTTAGAGGCACGTGACCGTGTCTTAGGCCAAAAACGCATTGTCAGAAGTGGGATTTGAACCCACGCCTCCATCTGGAGACCAGAACACCCAAGTATGGGGAAGAAACTACTCTTGAGTCTTGCGCATTAGACCACTCGGCCATCCTGACAAACATAGCTACTATAACTTGTCCTCTTCCCCCTTGGGAACAATAAAAATGTTAAATATCCCTTTGTTATTGTCGGAGGGTGAAGAATATCAATGTTTGTTGATTAGAGAGAGAAACAGCAATCTTTTTTTTTTTCAGAAGTGGGAGATCAGTGATAAGTGGAAATCATCTTTTACACATTGTAGTTAATCTTGGATCGCTTTAAAGTGGTTCGAAATCCTTAACACAGTCCAATCAGTCAGGACCGCGTGGCCTAATGGATAAGGCGTCTGACTTCGGATCAGAAGATTGAGGGTTCGAGTCCCTTCGTGGTCGCAGTGGCACTTGGTTGACGTGTTCATCTCCTCTTTTAACGTTCGTAAGAATGTACTCTTATGACTTCTTAATGTAAAATATCAGTTAGAGGCACGTGACCATGTCTTAGGCCAAAAACGCATTGTCGGAAGTGGGATTTGAACCCTCGCCTCCATCTGGAGACCAGAACACCCAAGTATGGGGAAGAAACTACTCTTGAGTCTGGCGCCTTAGACAACTCGGACATCCTGACAAACACAGCTACCATAACTTGTCCTCTTCCCCCTTGGGAACAATAAAAATGTTAAATATCCCTTTGTTATTGTCGGAGGGTGAAGAATATCAATGTTTGTTGATTAGAGAGAGAAACAGCAATCTTTTTTTTTTTCAGAAGTGGGAGATCAGTGATAAGTGGAAATCATCTTTTACACATTGTAGTTCATCTTGGATAGCTTTAAAGTGGTTCGTAATCCTTAACACAGGCCAACCAGTCAGGAATGCGTGGCCTAATGGATAAGGCGTCTGACTTCGGATCAGAAGATTGAGGGTTCGAGTCCCTTTGTGGTCGCAGTGGCACTTGGTTGACGTGTTCATCTCCTTTTAACGTTCGTAAGAATGTGCTCTCATGACTCCTAAAAGTAAAATATCAGTTAGAGGCACGTGACTGTGTCTTAGGCCAAAAAAGCATTGTCAGAAGTGGGATTTGAACCCACGCCTCCATCTGGAGACCAGAACACCCAAGTATGGGGAAGAAACAACTCTTGAGTCTGGCGCCTTAGACCACTCGGCCATCCTGACAAACACAGCTACCATACCTTTTCCTCTTCCCGTTTGGGAACCCAAAAAATGCTAAATATCCCTTTGATATTGTCGGAGGATGAAGAATATCAATGTTTGTTGATTAGAGAGAGAAACAGCAATCTTTTTTTTTTCAGAGTTGGGAGATCAGTGATAAATGGAAATCATCTTTTACACATTGTAGTTCATCTTGGATCGCTTTAAAGTGGTTTGAAATCCTTAACACAGGCCAACCAAACAATACCGTGTGGCCTAATGGATAAGGCGTCTGACTTCTGATCAGAAGATTGAGGGTTTGAGTCCCTTCGTGGTCGCAGTGGCACTTGGTTGACGTGTTCATCTCCTTTTAACGTTCGTAAGAATGTGCTCTCATGACTCCTAAAAGTAAAATATCAGTTAGAGGCACGTGACCGTGTCTTAGGCCAAAAACGCATTGTCAGAAGTGGGATTTGTTATTGTCGGAGAATGAGGAATATCAATGTTTGTTGATTAGAGAGAGAAACAGCAATCTTTTTTTTTTTCAGAAGTGGGAGATCAGTGATAAGTGGAAATCATCTTTTACACATTGTAATTAATCTTGGATAGTTTTAAAGTTGTTCGGAATCCTTAACACGGGCCAACCAGTCAGGACCGTGTGACCTAATGGATAAGGCGTCTGACTTCGAATCAGAAGATTGAGGGTTCGAGTCCCTTCGTGGTCGCAGTGGCACTTGGTTGACGTGTTCATCTCCTTTTAACGTTCGTAAGAATGTGCTCTCATGACTCCTAAAAGTAAAATATCAGTTAGAGGCACGTGACCGTGTCTTAGGCCAAAAACGCATTGTCAGAAGTGGGATTTGAACCCACGCCTCCATCTGGAGACCAGAACACCCAAGTATGGGGAAGAAACTACTCTTGAGTCTGGCGCCTTAGACCACTCGGCCATCCTGACAAACACAGCTTCCTTACCTTTTCCTCTTCCCCCTTGGGAACACTAAAAATGTGAAATATACCTTTGTTATAGTCGGAGGATGAAGAATATCAATGTTTGTTGATTAGAGAGAGAAACAGCAATCTTTTTTTTTTCAGAGTTGGGAGATCAGTGATAAATGGAAATCATCTTTTACACATTGTAGTTCATCTTGGATCGCTTTAAAGTGGTTCGAAATCCTTAAAGCAGGCCAACCAAGCAAGACCGCGTGGCCTAATGGATAAGGCGTCTGACTTCGGATCAGAAGATTGAGGGTTCGAGTCCCTTCGTGGTCGCATTTGGTTGACGTGTTCATTTCCTCTTTTAACGTTCGTAAGAATGTGCTCTCATGACTCCTAAAAGTAGAATATCAGTTAGAGGCACGTGACCGTGTCTTAGGCCAAAAACGCATTGTCAGAAGTGGGATTTGAACCCACGCCTCCATCTGGAGACCAGAACACCCAAGTATGGGGAAGAAACTACTCTTGAGTCTGGCGCCTTAGACCACTCGGCCATCCTGACAAACACAGCTTCCTTACCTTTTCCTCTTCCCCCTTGGGAACACTAAAAATTAGTTAGAGGCACGTGACCGTGACTTAGGCCAAAAATGCATTGTCAGAAGTGGGCTTTGAACCCACGCCTCCATCTGGAGACCAGAACACCCAAGTATGGGGAAGAAACTACTTTTGAGTCTGGCGCCTTAGACCACTCGGCCATCCTGACAAACACAGCTACCGTACCTTTTCCTCTTCCCCCTTGGGAACACTAAAAATGTTAAATATCCCTTTGTTATTGTCGGAGAATGAAGAATATCAATGTTTGTTGATTAGAGAGAGAAACAGCAATCTTTTTTTTTCAGAAGTGGGAGATCAGTGATAAGTGGAAATCATCTTTTACACATTGTAATTAATCTTGGATAGTTTTAAAGTAGTTCGGAATCCTTAACATGAGCCAACCACTCAGGACCGTGTGGCCTAATGGATAAGGCGTCTGACTTCGGATCAGAAGATTGAGGGTTTGAGTCCCTTCGTGGTCGCAGTGGCACTTGGTTGACGTGTTCATCTCCTTTTAACGTTCGTAAGAATGTGCTCTCATGACTCCTAAAAGTAAAATATCAGTTAGAGGCACGTGACCGTGTCTTAGGCCAAAAACGCATTGTCAGAAGTGGGATTTGAACCCACGCCTCCATCTGGAGACCAGAACACCCAAGTATGGGGAAGAAACTACTCTTGAGTCTGGCGCCTTAGACCACTCGGCCATCCTGACAAACACAGCTTCCTTACCTTTTCCTCTTCGCCCTTGGGAACACTAAAAATTAGTTAGAGGCACGTGACCGTGACTTAGGCCAAAAATGCATTGTCAGAAGTGGGCTTTGAACCCACGCCTCCATCAGGAGACCAGAACACCCAAGTATGGGGAGGAAACTACTCTTGAGTCTGGCGCCTTAGACCACTTGGCCATCCTGACAAACACAGCTACCATACCCTTTCCTCTTCCCCCTTGGGAACAGGAAATCTTTTTTTTTTTTCAGAAGTGGTAGATCAGTGATAAGTGGAAATCATCTTTTACACATTGTAATTAATCTTGGATAGTTTTAAAGTAGTTTGGAATCCTTAACACGGGCCAAACCAGGCAGGACCGTGTGGCCTAATGGATAAGGCGTCTGACTTCGGATCAGAAGATTGAGGGTTCGAGTCCCTTCGTGGTCGCAGTGGCACTTGGTTGATGTGTTCATCTCCTTTTAACGTTCGTAAGAATGTGCTCTCATGACTCCTAAAAGTAAAATATCAGTTAGAGGCACGTGACCGTGTCTTAGGCCAAAAACACATTGTCAGAAGTAGGATTTAAACCCACGCCTCCATCTGGAGACCAGAATACCCAAGTATGGGGAAGAAACTACTCTTGAGTCTGGCACTTTAGACCACTCAGCCATCCTGACAAACACAGCTTCCTTACCTTTTCCTCTTCCCCCTTGGGAACATTAAAAATGTTAAATATCCCTTTGTTATAGTCGGAGGATGAAGAATATCAATGTTTGTTGATTAGAGAGAGAAACAGCAATCTCTTTTTTTTCAGAAGTGGGAGATCAGTGATAAGTGGAAATCATCTTTTACACATTGTAGTTCATCTTGGATCGCTTTAAAGTGGTTCGAAATCCTTAACGCAGGCTAACCAAACAAGACCGCGTGGCCTAATGGATAAGGCGTCTGTCTTCGAATCAGAAGATTGAGGGTTCGAGTCCCTTGTGGTCGCATTTGGTTGACGTGTTCATTTCCTCTTTTAACGTTCGTAAGAATGTGCTCTCATGACTCCTAAAAGTAAAATATCAGTTAGAGGCACGTGACCGTGTCTTAGGCCAAAAACACATTGTCAGAAGTGGGATTTGAACCCACGCCTCCATCTGGAGACCAGAACACCCAAGTATGGAGAAGAAACTACTCTTGAGTCTGGTGCCTTAGACCACTCGGCCATCCTGACAAACACAGCTTCCTTACCTTTTCCTCTTCCCCCTTGGGAACACTAAAAATGTTAAATATACCTTTGTTATAGTCGGAGGATGAAGAATATCAATGTTTGTTGATTAGAGAGAGAAACAGCAATCTTTTTTTTTTCAGAGTTGGGAGATCAGTGATAAATGGAAATCATCTTTTACACATTGTAGTTCATCTTGGATCGCTTTAAAGTGGTTTGAAATCCTTAACACAGGCCAACCAAACAAGACCGCGTGGCCTAATGGATAAGGCGTCTGACTTCGGATCAGAAGATTGAGGGTTCGAGTCCCTTCGTGGTCGCAGTGGCACTTGGTTGATGTGTTCATCTCCTTTTAACGTTCGTAAGAATGTGTCTCATGACTCCTAAAAGTAAAATATCAGTTAGAGGCACGTGACCGTGTCTTAGGCCAAAAACGCATTGTCAGAAGTGGGATTTGAACCCACGCCTCCATCTGGAGACCAGAACACCCAAGTATGGGGAAGAAACTACTCTTGAGTCTGGCGCCTTAGACCACTCGGCCATCCTGACAAACACAGCTTCCTTACCTTTTCCTCTTCCCCCTTGGGAACACTAAAAATTTAAATATCCCTTTGTTATTGTCGGAGGATGAAGAATATCAATGTTTGTTGATTAGAGAGAGAAACAGCAATCTCTTTTTTTTTCAGAAGTGGGAGATCAGTGATAAATGGAAATCATCTTTTACACACTGTAATTAATCTTGGATAGTTTTAAAGTAGTTTGGAATCCTTAACACGGGCCAACCAGTCAGGACCGTGTGGCCTAATGGATAAGGCGTCTGACTTCGGATCAGAAGATTGAGGGTTCGAGTCCCTTCGTGGTCGCAGTGGCACTTGGTTGACGTGTTCATCTCCTTTTAACGTTCGTAAGAATGTGCTCTCATGACTCCTAAAAGTAAAATATCAGTTAGAGGCACGTGACCGTGTCTTAGGCCAAAAACGCATTGTCAGAAGTGGGATTTGAACCCACACCTCCATCTGGAGACCAGAACACCCAAGTATGGGGAAGAAACTACTCTTGGGTCTGGCGCCTTAGACCACTCAGCCATCCTGACAAACACAGCTTCCTTACCTTTTCCTCTTCCCCCTTGGGAACACTAAAAATGTTAAATATCCCTTTGTTATTGTCGGAGGATGAAGAATATCAATGTTTGTTGATTAGAGAGAGAAACAGCAATCTCTTTTTTTTTCAGAAGTGGGAGATCAGTGATAAGTGGAAATCATCTTTTACACATTGTAGTTCATCTTGGATCGCTTTAAAGTGGTTCGAAATCCTTAACGCAGGCCAACCAAACAAGACCGCTTGGCCTAATGGATAAGGCGTCTGATGTTGAATCAGAAGATTGAGGGTTCGAGTCCCTTCGTGGTTGCATTTGGTTGACGTGTTCATCTCCTTTTAACGTTCGTAAGAATGTGCTCTCATGACTCCTAAAAGTAAAATGTCAGTTAGAGGCACGTGACCGTGTCTTAGGCCAAAAACGCATTGTCAGAAGTGGGATTTGAACCCACGCCTCCATCTGGAGACCAGAACACCCAAGTATGGGGAAGAAACTACTCTTGAGTCTTAGCCCACTCGGCCATCCTGACAAACACAGCTTCCTTACCTTTTCCTCTTCCCCCTTGGGAACACTAAAAATGTTAAATATACCTTTGTTATAGTCGGAGGATGAAGAATATCAATGTTTGTTGATTAGAGAGAGAAACAGCAATCTTTTTTTTTTCAGAGTTGGGAGATCAGTGATAAATGGAAATCATCTTTTACACATTGTAGTTCATCTTGGATCGCTTTAAAGTGGTTTGAAATCCTAAACACAGGCCAACCAAACAATACCGTGTGGCCTAATGGATAAGGCGTCTGACTTCGGATCAGAAGATTGAGGGTTCGAGTCCCTTCGTGGTCGCAGTGGCACTTGGTTGACGTGTTCATCTCCTTTTAACGTTCGTAAGAATGTGCTCTCATGACTCCTAAAAGTAAAATATCAGTTAGAGGCACGTGACCGTGTCTTAGGCCAAAAACGCTTTGTCAGAAGTGGGATTTGAACCCACGCCTCCATCTGGAGACCAGAACACCCAAGTATGGGGAAGAAACTACTCTTGAGTCTGGCGCCTTAGACCACTCGGCCATCCTGACTAACACAGCTACCGTATCTTTTCCTCTTCCAACTTGGGAACACTAAAAATTTTAAATATCCCTTTGTTATTGTCGGAGAATGAGGAATATCAATGTTTGTTGATTAGAGAGAGAAACAGCAATCTTTTTTTTTTTCAGAAGTGGGAGATCAGTGATAAGTGGAAATCATCTTTTACACATTGTAATTAATCTTGGATAGTTTTAAAGTAGTTCGGAATCCTTAACACGGGCCAACCAGTCAGGACCGTGTGGCCTAATGGATAAGGCGTCTGACTTCGAATCAGAAGATTGAGGGTTCGAGTCCCTTCGTGGTCGCAGTGGCACTTGGTTGACGTGTTCATCTCCTTTTAACGTTCGTAAGAATGTGCTCTCATGACTCCTAAAAGTAAAATATCAGTTAGAGGCACGTGACCGTGTCTTAGGCCAAAAACGCATTGTCAGAAGTGGGATTTGAACCCACGCCTCCATCTGGAGACCAGAACACCCAAGTATGGGGAAGAAACTACTCTTGAGTCTGGCGCCTTAGACCACTCGGCCATCCTGACAAACACAGCTACCGTACCTTTTCCTCTTCCCCCTTGGGAACACTAAAAATGTTAAATATCCCTTTGTTATTGTCGGAGAATGAAGAATATCAATGTTTGTTGATTAGAGAGAGAAACAGCAATCTTTTTTTTTCAGAAGTGGGAGATCAGTGATAAGTGGAAATCATCTTTTACACATTGTAGTTCATCTTGTATCACTTTAAAGTGGTTCGAAATCCTTAATGCAGGCCAACTAGACAGGACTGCATAGCCTAATGGATAAGGCGTCTGACTTCAAATTAGAAGATTGAGGGTTCGAGTCCCTTCGTGGTCGCAGTGGCACTTGGTTGACGTGTTCATCTCCTTTTAACGTTCGTAAGAATGTGCTCTCATGACTCCTAAAAGTAAAATATCAGTTAGAGGCACGTGACTGTGTCTTAGGCCAAAAACACATTGTCAGAAGTGGGATTTGAACCCACGCCTCCATCTGGAGACCAGAACACCCAAGTATGGGGAAGAAACTACTCTTGAGTCTGGCGCCGTAGACCACTCAGCCATCCTGTCAAACACAGCTACAATACCTTTTCCTCTTTCCCCTTTCCCCTTGGGAACACTAAAAATGTTTAATATCCCTTTGTTATTGCCGGAGGGTGAAGAATATCAATGTTTGTTGATTAGAGAGAGAAACAGCAATCTTTTTTTTTTTCAGAAGTGGGAGATCAGTGATAAGTGGAAATCATCTTTTACACATTGTAATTAATCTTGGATAGTTTTAAAGTAGTTCGGAATCCTTAACACGGGCCAACCAGTCAGGACTGTGTGGCCTAATGGATAAGGCGTCTGACTTCGGATCAGAAAATTGAGGGTTCGAGTCCCTTCGTGGTCGCAGTGGCACTTGGTTGACGTGTTCATTTCCTTTTAACGTTCGTAAGAATGTGCTCTCATGACTCCTAAACGTAAAATATCAGTTAGAGGCACGTGACCGTGTCTTAGGCCAAAAACACATTGTCAGAAGTGGGATTTGAACCCACGCCTCCATCTGGAGACCAGAACACCCAAGTATGGGGAAGAAACTACTCTTGAGTCTGGCGCCTTAGACCACTCGGCCATCCAGACAAACACAGCTACCGTACCTTTTCCTCTTCCCCCTTGGGAACACTAAAAATGTTAAATATCCCTTTGTTATTGTCGGAGAATGAAGAATATCAATGTTTGTTGATTAGAGAGAGAAACAGCAATCTTTTTTTTTTCAGAAGTGGGAGATCAGTGATAAGTGGAAATCATCTTTTACACATTGTAATTAATCTTGGATAGTTTTAAAGTAGTTCGGAATCCTTAACATGAGCCAACCAGTCAGGACCGTGTGGCCTAATGGATAAGGCGTCTGACTTCGGATCAGAAGATTGAGGGTTTGAGTCCCTTCGTGGTCGCAGTGGCACTTGGTTGACGTGTTCATCTCCTTTTAACGTTCGTAAGAATGTGCTCTCATGACTCCTAAAAGTAAAATATCAGTTAGAGGCACGTGACCGTGTCTTAGGCCAAAAACGCATTGTCAGAAGTGGGATTTGAACCCACGCCTCCATCTGGAGACCAGAACACCCAAGTATGGGGAAGAAACAACTCTTGAGTCTGGCGCCTTAGACCACTCGGCCATCCTGACAAAAACAGCTACCATACCTTTTCCTCTTAGCGTTTGGGAACCCTAAAAATGCTAAATATCCCTTTGTTATTGTCGGAGGGTGAAGAATATCAATGTTTGTTGATTAGAGAGAGAAACAGCAATCTTTTTTTTTTTTTCAGAAGTGGGAGATCAGTGATAAGTGAAAATCATCTTTTACACATTGTAATTAATCTTGGATCGCTTTAAAGTAGTTCGGAATCCTTAACACGGGCCAACCAGTCAGGACCGTGTGGCCTAATGGATAAGGCGTCTGACTTCGGATCAGAAGATTGAGGGTTCGAGTCCCTTCGTGGTCGCAGTGGCACTTGGTTGACGTGTTCATCTCCTTTAAACGTTCGTAAGAATGTGCTCTCATGACTCCTAAAAGTAGAATATCAGTTAGAGGCACGTGACCGTGTCTTAGGCCAAAAACGCATTGTCAGAAGTGGGATTTGAACCCACGCCTCCATCTGGAGACCAGAACACCCAAGTATGGGGAAGAAACTACTCTTGAGTCTTGCGCCTTAGACCACTCGGCCATCCTGACAAACACAGCTGCCTTACCTTTTCCTCTTCCCCCTTGGGAACACTAAAAATGTTAAATATACCTTTGTTATAGTCGGAGGATGAAGAATATCAATGTTTGTTGATTAGAGAGAGAAACAGCAATCTTTTTTTTTTCAGAGTTGGGAGATCAGTGATAAATGGAAATCATCTTTTACACATTGTAGTTCATCTTGGATCGCTTTAAAGTGGTTCGAAATCCTTAACGCAGACCAACCAAACAAGACCGCGTGGCCTAATGGATAAGGCGTCTGACTTCGGATAAGAAGATTGAGGGTTCGAGTCCCTTCGTGGTCGCAGTGGCACTTGGTTGATGTGTTCATTTTCTTTTAACGTTCGTAAGAATGTGCTCTCATGACTCCTAAAAGTAAAATATCAGTTAGAGGCACGTGACCGTGTCTTAGGCAAAAAACGCATTGTCAGAAGTGGGATTTGAACCCACGCCTCCATCTGGAGACCAAAACACCCAAGTATGGGGAAGAAACTACTCTTGAGTCTGGCGCCTTAGAACACTCGGCCATCCTGACAAACACAGCTACCGTATCTTTTCCTCTTCCCCCTTGGGAACACTAAAAATGTTAAATATCCCTTTGTTATTGTCGGAGAATGAAGAATATCAATGTTTGTTGATTAGAGAGAGAAACAGCAATCTTTTTTTTTTTCAGAAGTGGGAGATCAGTGATAAGTGGAAATCATCTTTTACACATTGTAATTAATCTTGGATAGTTTTAAAGTAGTTCGGAATCCTTAACACGGGCCAACCAGTCAGGACCGTGTGGCCTAATGGATAAGGCGTCTGACTTCGGATCAGAAGATTGAGGGTTCGAGTCCCTTCGTGGTCGCATTTGGTTGACGTGTTCATCTCTTTTTAACGTTCGTAAGAATGTGCTCTCATGACTCCTAAAAGTAAAATATCAGTTAGAGGCACGTGACCGTGTCTTAGGCCAAAAACGCATTGTCAGAAGTGGGATTTTAACCCACGCCTCCATCTGGAGACCAGAACACCCAAGTATGGGGAAGAAACTACTCTTGAGTCTGGCGCCTTAGACCACTCGGCCATCCTGACAAACACAGCTTCCTTACCTTTTCCTCTTCCCCCTTGGGAACACTAAAAATGTTAAATATCCCTTTGTTATTGTCGGAGGATGAAGAATATCAATGTTTGTTGATTAGAGAGAGAAACAGCAATCTCTTTTTTTTCAGAAGTGGGAGATCAGTGATAAGTGGAAATCATCTTTTACACATTGTAGTTCATCTTGTATCGCTTTAAAGTGGTTCGAAATCCTTAAGGCAGGCCAACCAAACAAGACCGCGTGGCCTAATGGATAAGGTGTCTGACTTCGAATCAGAAGATTGAGGGTTCGAGTCCCTTCGTGGTCGCATTTGGTTGACGTGTTCATTTCCTCTTTTAACGTTTGTAAGAATGTGCTCTCATGACTCCTAAAAGTAGAATATCAGTTAGAGGCACGTGACCGTGTCTTAGGCCAAAAACACATTGTCAGAAGTGGGATTTGAACCCACGCCTCCATCTGGAGACCAGAACACCCAAGTATGGGGAAGAAACTACTCTTGAGTCTGGCGCCTTAGACCACTCGGCCATCCAGACAAACACAGCTACCGTACCTTTTCCTCTTCCCCCTTGGGAACACTAAAAATGTTAAATATCCCTTTGTTATTGTCGGAGAATGAAGAATATCAATGTTTGTTGATTAGAGAGAGAAACAGCAATCTTTTTTTTTTCAGAAGTGGGAGATCAGTGATAAGTGGAAATCATCTTTTACACATTGTAATTAATCTTGGATAGTTTTAAAGTAGTTCGGAATCCTTAACATGAGCCAACCAGTCAGGACCGTGTGGCCTAATGGATAAGGCGTCTGACTTCGGATCAGAAGATTGAGGGTTTGAGTCCCTTCGTGGTCGCAGTGGCACTTGGTTGACGTGTTCATCTCCTTTTAACGTTCGTAAGAATGTGCTCTCATGACTCCTAAAAGTAAAATATCAGTTAGAGGCACGTGACCGTGTCTTAGGCCAAAAACGCATTGTCAGAAGTGGGATTTGAACCCACGCCTCCATCTGGAGACCAGAACACCCAAGTATGGGGAAGAAACAACTCTTGAGTCTGGCGCCTTAGACCACTCGGCCATCCTGACAAAAACAGCTACCATACCTTTTCCTCTTAGCGTTTGGGAACCCTAAAAATGCTAAATATCCCTTTGTTATTGTCGGAGGGTGAAGAATATCAATGTTTGTTGATTAGAGAGAGAAACAGCAATCTTTTTTTTTTTTTCAGAAGTGGGAGATCAGTGATAAGTGAAAATCATCTTTTACACATTGTAATTAATCTTGGATCGCTTTAAAGTAGTTCGGAATCCTTAACACTGGCCAACCAGTCAGGACTGTGTGGCCTAATGGATAAGGCGTCTGACTTCGGATCAGAAGATTGAGGGTTCGAGTCCCTTCGTGGTCGCAGTGGCACTTGGTTGACGTGTTCATCTCCTTTAAACGTTCGTAAGAATGTGCTCTCATGACTCCTAAAAGTAGAATATCAGTTAGAGGCACGTGACCGTGTCTTAGGCCAAAAACACATTGTCAGAAGTGGGATTTGAACCCACGCCTCCATCTGGAGACCAGAACACCCAAGTATGGGGAAGAAACTACTCTTGAGTCTGGCGCCTTAGACCACTCGGCCATCCTGACAAACACAGCTTCCTTACCTTTTCCTCTTCCCCCTTGGGAACACTAAAAATGTTAAATATACCTTTGTTATAGTCGGAGGATGAAGAATATCAATGTTTGTTGATTAGAGAGAGAAACAGCAATCTTTTTTTTTTCAGAGTTGGGAGATCAGTGATAAATGGAAATCATCTTTTACACATTGTAGTTCATCTTGGATCGCTTTAAAGTGGTTTGAAATCCTTAACACAGGCCAACCAAACAATACCGTGTGGCCTAATGGATAAGGCGTCTGACTTCGGATCAGAAGATTGAGGGTTTGAGTCCCTTCGTGGTCGCAGTGGCACTTGGTTGACGTGTTCATCTCATTTTAACGTTCGTAAGAATGTGCTCTCATGACTCCTAAAAGTAAAATATCAGTTAGAGGCACGTGACCGTGTCTTAGGCCAAAAACGCATTGTCAGAAGTGGGATTTGTTATTGTCGGAGAATGAGGAATATCAATGTTTGTTGATTAGAGAGAGAAACAGCAATCTTTTTTTTTTTCAGAAGTGGGAGATCAGTGATAAGTGGAAATCATCTTTTACACATTGTAATTAATCTTGGATAGTTTTAAAGTTGTTCGGAATCCTTAACACGGGCCAACCAGTCAGGACCGTGTGACCTAATGGATAAGGCGTCTGACTTCGAATCAGAAGATTGAGGGTTCGAGTCCCTTCGTGGTCGCAGTGGCACTTGGTTGACGTGTTCATCTGCTTTTAACGTTCGTAAGAATGTGCTCTCATGACTCCTAAAAGTAAAATATCAGTTAGAGGCACGTGACCGTGTCTTAGGCCAAAAACGCATTGTCAGAAGTGGGATTTGAACCCACGCCTCCATCTGGAGACCAGAACACCCAAGTATGGGGAAGAAACTACTCTTGAGTCTGGCGCCTTAGACCACTCGGCCATCCTGACAAACACAGCTTCCTTACCTTTTCCTCTTCCCCCTTGGGAACACTAAAAATGTGAAATATACCTTTGTTATAGTCGGAGGATGAAGAATATCAATGTTTGTTGATTAGAGAGAGAAACAGCAATCTTTTTTTTTTCAGAGTTGGGAGATCAGTGATAAATGGAAATCATCTTTTACACATTGTAGTTCATCTTGGATCGCTTTAAAGTGGTTCGAAATCCTTAAAGCAGGCCAACCAAGCAAGACCGCGTGGCCTAATGGATAAGGCGTCTGACTTCGGATCAGAAGATTGAGGGTTCGAGTCCCTTCGTGGTCGCATTTGGTTGACGTGTTCATTTCCTCTTTTAACGTTCGTAAGAATGTGCTCTCATGACTCCTAAAAGTAGAATATCAGTTAGAGGCACGTGACCGTGTCTTAGGCCAAAAACGCATTGTCAGAAGTGGGATTTGAACCCACGCCTCCATCTGGAGACCAGAACACCCAAGTATGGGGAAGAAACAACTCTTGAGTCTGGCGCCTTAGACCACTCGGCCATCCTGACAAACACAGCTTCCTTACCTTTTCCTCTTCCCCCTTGGGAACACTAAAAATGTTAAATATACCTTTGTTATAGTCGGAGGATGAAGAATATCAATGTTTGTTGATTAGAGAGAGAAACAGCAATCTTTTTTTTTTCAGAGTTGGGAGATCAGTGATAAATGGAAATCATCTTTTACACATTGTAGTTCATCTTGGATCGCTTTAAAGTGGTTTGAAATTCTTAACACAGGCCAACCAAACAATACCGTGTGGCCTAATGGATAAGGCGTCTGACTTCGGATCAGAAGATTGAGGGTTTGAGTCCCTTCGTGGTCGCAGTGGCACTTGGTTGACGTGTTCATCTCCTTTTAACGTTCGTAAGAATGTGCTCTCATGACTCCTAAAAGTAAAATATCAGTTAGAGGCACGTGACCGTGTCTTAGGCCAAAAACGCATTGTCAGAAGTGGGATTTGTTATTGTCGGAGAATGAGGAATATCAATGTTTGTTGATTAGAGAGAGAAACAGCAATCTTTTTTTTTTTCAGAAGTGGGAGATCAGTGATAAGTGGAAATCATCTTTTACACATTGTAATTAATCTTGGATAGTTTTAAAGTTGTTCGGAATCCTTAACACGGGCCAACCAGTCAGGACCGTGTGACCTAATGGATAAGGCGTCTGACTTCGAATCAGAAGATTGAGGGTTCGAGTCCCTTCGTGGTCGCAGTGGCACTTGGTTGACGTGTTCATCTCCTTTTAACGTTCGTAAGAATGTGCTCTCATGACTCCTAAAAGTAAAATATCAGTTAGAGGCACGTGACCGTGTCTTAGGCCAAAAACGCATTGTCAGAAGTGGGATTTGAACCCACGCCTCCATCTGGAGACCAGAACACCCAAGTATGGGGAAGAAACTACTCTTGAGTCTGGCGCCTTAGACCACTCGGCCATCCTGACAAACACAGCTACCATACCCTTTCCTCTTCCCCCTTGGGAACAGGAAATCTTTTTTTTTTTCAGAAGTGGGAGATCAGTGATAAGTGGAAATCATCTTTTACACATTGTAATTAATCTTGGATAGTTTTAAAGTAGTTTGGAATCCTTAACACGGGCCAACCAGGCAGGACCGTGTGGCCTAATGGATAAGGCGTCTGACTTCGGATCAGAAGATTGAGGGTTTGAGTCCCTTCGTGGTCGCAGTGGCACTTGGTTGATGTGTTCATCTCCTTTTAACGTTCGTAAGAATGTGCTCTCATGACTCCTAAAAGTAAAATATCAGTTAGAGGCACGTGACCGTGTCTTAGGCCAAAAACACAGTGTCAGAAGTGGGATTTGAACCCACGCCTCCATCTGGAGACCAGAACACCCAAGTATGGGGAAGAAACTACTCTTGAGTCTGGCGCCTTAGACCACTCGGCCATCCTGACAAACACAGCTTCCTTACCTTTTCCTCTTCCCCCTTGGGAATACTAAAAATTTTAAATATACCTTTGTTATAGTCGGAGGATGAAGAATATCAATGTTTGTTGATTAGAGAGAGAAACAGCAATCTTTTTTTTTTCAGAGTTGGGAGATCAGTGATAAATGGAAATCATCTTTTACACATTGTAGTTCATCTTGGATCGCTTTACAGTGGTTCGAAATCCTTACCGCAGGCCAACCAAACAAGACCGCGTGGCCTAATGGATAAGGCGTCTGACTTCGGATCAGAAGTTTGAGGGTTCGAGTCCCTTTGTGGTCGCTGTGGCACTTGGTTGATGTGTTCATCTCCTTTTAACGTTCGTAAGAATGTGCTCTCATGACTCCTAAAAGTAAAATATCAGTTAGAGGCACGTGACCGTGTCTTAGGCCAAAAACGCATTGTCATAAGTGGGATTTGAACCCACGCCTCCATCTGGAGACCAGAACACCCAAGTATGGGGAAGAAACTACTCTTGAGTCTGGCGCCTTAAACCACTCGGCCATCCTGACAAACACAGCTTCCTTACCTTTTCCTCTTCCCCCTTGGGAACACTAAAAATGTTAAATATCCCTTTGTTATTGTCGGAGGATGAAGAATATCAATGTTTGTTGATTAGAGAGAGAAACAGCAATCTCTTTTTTTTCAGAAGTGGGAGATCAGTGATAAGTGGAAATCATCTTTTACACATTGTAGTTCATCTTGTATCGCTTTAAAGTGGTTCGAAATCCTTAACGCAGGCCAACCAAACAAGACCGTGTGGCCTAATGGATAAGGTGTCTGACTTTGAATCAGAAGATTGAGGGTTCGAGTCCCTTCGTGGTCGCATTTGGTTGACGTGTTCATTTCCTCTTTTAACGTTCGTAAGAATGTGCTCTCATGACTCCTAAAAGTAGAATATCAGTTAGAGGCATGTGACCGTGTCTTAGGCCAAAAACGCATTGTCAGAAGTAGTATTTGAACCCACGCCTCCATCTGGAGAACAGAACACCCAAGTATGGGGAAGAAACTACTCTTGAGTCTGGCGCCTTAGACCACTCGGCCATCCTGACAAACACAGCTACCGTACCTTTTCCTCTTCCCCCTTGCGAACACTAAAAATGTTAAATATCCCTCCGTTATTGTCGGAGAATGAAGAATATCAATGTTTGTTGATTAGAGAGAGAAACAGCAATCTTTTTTTTTTTCAGAAGTGGGAGATCAGTGATAAGTGGAAATCATCTTTTACACATTGTAATTAATCTTGGATAGTTTTAAAGTAGTTCGGAATCCTTAACATGAGCCAACCAGTCAGGACCGTGTGGCCTAATGGATAAGGCGTCTGTCTTCGGATCAGAAGATTGAGGGTTTGAGTCCCTTCGTGGTCGCAGTGGCACTTGGTCGACGTGTTCATCTCCTTTTAACGTTCGTAAGAATGTGCTCTCATGACTAGTGTTGCTCACGAATATTCGCAATTCGAATATTATTCGCGAATATCGCATATTCGCGAATTCGCGAATTTCGCGAATATAGCGCTATATATTCGTAATTACGAATATTCGTTTTTTTTTTTTTTTCACAGTACACATCACAGTGATCATCCCTCTCTGCTTCCAGCTTGTGTGGTGTAAAGAAGGCTGTAATACTACTGTGTGAGACTGGCGTCCGAAAATTCGCATATGCGACAATTAGCATATGCTCATTTTCGTATATGCGAATTTTCGCGTATGTTGATTTTGTATATGTTAATATTCACATATGTTAATTTTCGCATACGCGAATGTTCGCATATGCGAAAATAAAACGAGAATATAACGAATATGCGAATATTCGCGAATATATGACGAATATTCGTCCATATATTCGCGAATATTCGCGAATTCGAATATGGCCTATGCCGCTCAACACTACTCATGACTCCTAAAAGTAAAATATCAGTTAGAGGCACGTGACCGTGTCTTAGGCCAAAAACGCATTGTCAGAAGTGGGATTTGAACCCACGCCTCCATCTGGAGACCAGAACACCCAAGTATGGGGAAGAAACTACTCTTGAGTCTGGCGCCTTAGACCACTCGGCCATCCTGACAAACACAGCTTCCTTACCTTTTCCTCTTCCCCCTTGGGAACACTAAAAATTTGTTAAAGGCACGTGACCGTGTCTTAGGCCAAAAATGCATTGTCAGAAGTGGGCTTTGAACCCACGCCTCCATCGGGAGACCAGAACACCCAAGTATGGGGAAGAAACTACTCTTGAGTCTGGCGCCTTAGACCACTCGGCCATCCTGACAAACACAGCTTCCTTACCTTTTCCTCTTCCCCCTTGGGAACACTAAAAATGTTAAATATCCCTTTGTTATTGTCGGAGAATGAAGAATATCAATGTTTGTTGATTAGAGAGAGAAACAGCAATCTTTTTTTTTTCCAGAAGTGGGAGATCAGTGATAAGTGGAAATCATCTTTTACACATTGTAGTTCATCTTGTATCGCTTTAAAGTGGTTCGAAATCCTTAACGCAGGCCAACCAAACAAGACCGTGTGGCCTAATGGATAAGGTGTCTGACTTCGAATCAGAAGATTGAGGGTTCGAGTCCCTTCGTGGTCGCATTTGGTTGACGTGTTCATTTCCTCTTTTAACGTTCGTAAGAATGTGCTCTCATGACTCCTAAAAGTAGAATATCAGTTAGAGGCACGTGACCGTGTCTTAGGCCAAAAACGCATTGTCAGAAGTAGGATTTGAACCCACGCCTCCATCTGGAGACCAGAACACCCAAGTATGGGGAAGAAACTACTCTTGAGTCTGGCGCCTTAGACCACTCGGCCATCCTGACAAACACAGCTACCGTACCTTTTCCTCTTCCCCCTTGGGAACACTAAAAATGTTAAATATCCCTTTGTTATTGTCGGAGAATGAAGAATATCAATGTTTGTTGATTAGAGAGAGAAACAGCAATCTTTTTTTTTTCAGAAGTGGGAGATCAGTGATAAGTGGAAATCATCTTTTACACACTGTAATTAATCTTGGATAGTTTTAAAGTAGTTTGGAATCCTTAACACGGGCCAACCAGTCAGGACCGTGTGGCCTAATGGATAAGGCGTCTGACTTCGGATCAGAAGATTAAGGGTTCGAGTCCCTTCGTGGTCGCAGTGGCACTTGGTTGATGTGTTCATCTCCTTTTAACGTTTGTAAGAATGTGCTCTCATGACTCCTAAAAGTAAAATATCAGTTAGAGGCACGTGACCGTGTCTTAGGCCAAAAACGCATTGTCATAAGTGGGATTTGAACCCACGCCTCCATCTGGAGACCAGAACACCCAAGTATGGGGAAGAAACTACTCTTGAGTCTGGCGCCTTAGACCACTCGGCCATCCTGACAAACACAGCTTCCTTACCTTTTCCTCTTCCCCCTTGGGAACACTAAAAATGTTAAATATCCCTTTGTTATTGTCGGAGAATGAAGAATATCAATGTTTGTTGATTAGAGAGAGAAACAGCAATCTTTTTTTTTTTCAGAAGTGGGAGATCAGTGATAAGTGGAAATCATCTTTTACACATTGTAATTAATCTTGGATAGTTTTAAAGTAGTTCGGAATCCTTAACATGAGCCAACCAGTCAGGACCGTGTGGCCTAATGGATAAGGCGTCTGACTTCGGATCAGAAGATTGAGGGTTTGAGTCCCTTCGTGGTCGCAGTGGCACTTGGTTGACGTGTTCATCTCCTTTTAACGTTCGTAAGAATGTGCTCTCATGACTCCTAAAAGTAAAATATCAGTTAGAGGCACGTGACCGTGTCTTAGGCCAAAAAAGCATTGTCAGAAGTGGGATTTGAACCCACGCCTCCATCTGGAGACCAGAACACCCAAGTATGGGGAAGAAACTACTCTTGAGTTTGGCACCTTAGACCACTCGGCCATCCTGACTAACACAGCTACCGTATCTTTTCCTCTTCCCCCTTGGGAACACTAAAAATTTTAAATATCCCTTTGTTATTGTCGGAGAATGAGGAATATCAATGTTTGTTGATTAGAGAGAGAAACAGCAATCTTTTTTTTTTTTCAGAAGTGGGAGATCAGTGATAAGTGGAAATCATCTTTTACACATTGTAATTAATCTTGGATAGTTTTAAAGTAGTTCGGAATCCTTAACACGGGCCAACCAGTCAGGACCGTGTGGCCTAATGGATAAGGCGTCTGACTTCGGATCAGAAGATTGAGGGTTCGAGTCCCTTCGTGGTCGCAGTGGCACTTGGTTGACGTGTTCATCTCCTTTTAACGTTCGTAAGAATGTGCTCTCATGACTCCTAAAAGTAAAATATCAGTTAGAGGCACGTGACCGTGTCTTAGGCCAAAAACACATTGTCAGAAGTGGGATTTGAACCCACGCCTCCATCTGGAGACCAGAACACCCAAGTATGGGGAAGAAACTACTCTTGAGTCTGGCGCCTTAGACCACTCGGCCATCCTGACAAACACAGCTTCCTTACCTTTTCCTCTTCCCCCTTGGGAACACTATAAATGTTAAATATCCCTTTGTTATAGTCGGAGGATGAAGAATATCAATGTTTGTTGATTAGAGAGAGAAACAGCAATCTCTTTTTTTTTCAGAAGTGGGAGATCAGTGATAAGTGGAAATCATCTTTTACACATTGTAGTTCATCTTGGATCGCTTTAAAGTGGTTCGAAATCCTTAACGCAGGCCAACCAAACAAGACCGCGTGGCCTAATGGATAAGGCGTCTGACTTCGAATCAGAAGATTGAGGGTTCGAGTCCCTTCGTGGTCGCATTTGGTTGACGTGTTCATCTCCTTTTAACGTTCGTAAGAATGTGCTCTCATGACTCCTAAAAGTAAAATGTCAGTTAGAGGCACGTGACCGTGTCTTAGGCCAAAAACGCATTGTCAGAAGTGGGATTTGAACCCACGCCTCCATCTGGAGACCAGAACACCCAAGTATGGGGAAGAAACTACTCTTGAGTGTGGCGCCTTAGACCACTCGGCCATCCTGACAAACACAGCTTCCTTACCTTTTCCTCTTCCCCCTTGCGAACACTAAAAATGTTAAATATACCTTTGTTATAGTCGGAGGATGAAGAATATCAATGTTTGTTTATTAGAGAGAGAAACAGCAATCTTTTTTTTTTTCAGAGTTGGGAGATCAGTGATAAATGGAAATCATCTTTTACACATTGTAGTTCATCTTGGATCGCTTTAAAGTGGTTCGAAATCCTAAACGCAGGCCAACCAAACAAGACCGCGTGGCCTAATGGATAAGGCGTCTGACTTCGGATCAGAAGATTGAGGGTTCGAGTCCCTTCGTGGTCGCATTTGGTTGACTTGTTCATTTCCTCTTTTAACGTTCGTAAGAATGTGCTCTCATGACTCCTAAAAGTAGAATATCAGTTAGAGGCACGTGACCGTGTCTTAGGCCAAAAACGCATTGTCAGAAGTGAGATTTGAACCCACGCCTCCATCTGAAGACCAGAACACCCAAGTATGGGGAAGAAACTACTCTTGAGTCTGGCGCCTTAGACCACTCGGCCATCCTCACAAACACAGCCACCGTACCTTTTCCTCTTCCCCCTTGGGAACACTAAAAATGTTAAATATCCCTTTGTTATTGTCGGAGAATGAAGAATATCAATGTTTGTTGATTAGAGAGAGAAACAGCAATCTTTTTTTTTTCAGAAGTGGGAGATCAGTGATAAGTGGAAATCATCTTTTACACATTGTAATTAATCTTGGATAGTTTTAAAGTAGTTCGGAATCCTTAACATGAGCCAACCAGTCAGGACCGTGTGGCCTAATGGATAAGGCGTCTGACTTCGGATCAGAAGATTGAGGGTTTGAGTCCCTTCGTGGTCGCAGTGGCACTTGGTTGACGTGTTCATCTCCTTTTAACGTTCGTAAGAATGTGCTCTCATGACTCCTAAAAGTAAAATATCAGTTAGAGGCACGTGACCGTGTCTTAGGCCAAAAACGCATTGTCAGAAGTGGGATTTGAACCCACGCCTCCATCTGGAGACCAGAACACCCAAGTATGGGGAAGAAACTACTCTTGAGTTTGGCACCTTAGACCACTCGGCCATCCTGACTAACACAGCTAGTGTATCTTTTCCTCTTCCCCCTTGGGAACACTAAAAATTTTAAATATCCCTTTGTTATTGTCGGAGAATGAGGAATATCAATGTTTGTTGATTAGAGAGAGAAACAGCAATCTTTTTTTTTTTTCAGAAGTGGGAGATCAGTGATAAGTGGAAATCATCTTTTACACATTGTAATTAATCTTGGATAGTTTTAAAGTAGTTCGGAATCCTTAACACGGGCCAACCAGTCAGGACCGTGTGGCCTAATGGATAAGGCGTCTGACTTCGGATCAGAAGATTGAGGGTTCGAGTCCCTTCGTGGTCGCAGTGGCACTTGGTTGACGTGTTGCAGAAAGAGAAATCCTGTCTTACAAAAAACAGGAGGAAAAGGAACCCTATTAGTTAGAGGGTTATAGAAGAGGCTCCTCGCTCGGTTTCGCCGCATTATTGGCAAAAACGGCGCAAAAAAACGAGCCGGGAGCGAAAGAGAGAAACAGGAAGTGACGTCAGACGCCGCTGACGCACTTCCGGCCGGGGCCGCGATTGGAGTCGCGGCTCCGAGGATAGGAGCAGATGGGCGCAAACTAAGCCCAGAACTGCAAGTAAGAGAAACCCCCCCCCCCTCCAACAGGAGTAAGGGGGTCACCATCTGTCCCACTGTCCGGGAGGACAGAAAAAAACACAATGAGGCAGAGGATGACCCTCTTACTTATACAGGGGGTTGTGGGTGTGTCTTACTGATTGTTTAATTAGGTTCAATAAAACTTCCATCTGTCCTACCAGTTCGCGGGGGGTGGAATACCCCATCTGTGCTACTGGTTAGGACGTAAGGGAATGAAGAATATCAATGTTTGTTGATTAGAGAGAGAAACAGCAATCTTTTTTTTTTTCAGAAGTGGGAGATCAGTGATAAGTGGAAATCATCTTTTACACATTGTAGTTCATCTTGGATCGCTTTAAAGTGGTTCGAAATCCTTAACGCAGGCCAACCAAACAAGACCGCGTGGCCTAATGGATAAGGCGTCTGACTTCGAATCAGAAGATTGAGGGTTCGAGTCCCTTGTGGTCGCATTTGGTTGACGTGTTCATTTCCTCTTTTAACGTTCGTAAGAATGTGCTCTCATGACTCCTAAAAGTAAAATGTCAGTTAGAGGCACGTGACCGTGTCTTAGGCCAAAAACGCATTGTCAGAAGTGGGATTTGAACCCACGCCTCCATCTGGAGACCAGAACACCCAAGTATGGGGAAGAAACTACTCTTGAGTCTGGCGCCTTAGACCACTCGGCCATCCTGACAAACACAGCTTCCTTACCTTTTCCTCTTCCCCCTTGGGAACACTAAAAATGTTAAATATACCTTTGTTATAGTCGGAGGATGAAGAATATCAATGTTTGTTGATTAGAGAGAGAAACAGCAATCTTATTTTTTTCAGAGTTGGGAGATCAGTGATAAATGGAAATCATCTTTTACACATTGTAGTTCATCTTGGATCGCTTTAAAGTGGTTCGAAATCCTAAACGCAGGCCAACCAAACAAGACCGCGTGGCCTAATGGATAAGGCGTCTGACTTCGGATCAGAAGATTGAGGGTTCGAGTCCCTTCGTGGTCGCAGTTTCACTTGGTTGATGTGTTCATCTCCTTTTAACGTTCGTAAGAATGTGCTCTCATGACTCCTAAAAGTAAAATATCAGTTAGAGGCACGTGACCGTGTCTTAGGCCAAAAACGCATTGTCAGAAGTGGGATTTGAACTCACGCCTCCATCTGGAGACCAAAACACCCAAGTATGGGGAAGAAACTACTCTTGAGTCTGGCGCCTTAGACCACTCGGCCATCCTGACAAACACAGCTACCGTGTCTTTTCCTTTTCCCCCTTGGGAACACTAAAAATGTTAAATATCCCTTTGTTATTGTCGGAGAATGAAGAATATCAATGTTTGTTGATTAGAGAGAGAAACAGCAATCTTTTTTTTTTTCAGAAGTGGGAGATCAGTGATAAGTGGAAATCATCTTTTACACATTGTAGTTCATCTTGGATCGCTTTAAAGTGGTTCGAAATCCTTAACGCAGGCCAACCAAACAAGACCGCGTGGCCTAATGGATAAGGCGTCTGACTTCGAATCAGAAGATTGAGGGTTCGAGTCCCTTGTGGTCGCATTTGGTTGACGTGTTCATTTCCTCTTTTAACGTTCGTAAGAATGTGCTCTCATGACTCCTAAAAGTAGAATATCAGTTAGAGGCACGTGACCGTGTCTTAGGCCAAAAACACATTGTCAGAAGTGGGATTTGAACCCACGCCTCCATCTGAAGACCAGAACACCCAAGTATGGGGAAGAAACTACTCTTGAGTCTGGCGCCTTAGACCACTCGGCCATCCTGACAAACACAGCTTCCTTACCTTTTCCTCTTCCCCCTTGGGAACACTATAAATGTTAAATATCCCTTTGTTATAGTCGGAGGATGAAGAATATCAATGTTTGTTGATTAGAGAGAGAAACAGCAATCTCTTTTTTTTTCAGAAGTGGGAGATCAGTGATAAGTGGAAATCATCTTTTACACATTTACCTCAGAGCAAGCTATCGCCACTGATGCAGACGCAGAAGCAGTGGAGTAGGAGCGCCTCATGGCACAGTCAGCCTTCCGATCCATTGGATCCTGCAAGGAAGACCCATCCTCGGCAGGGACCACTGTCCTCTTGGACAGTTTGGCAACTGCCATGTCAACCTTAGGGACAGGGCCCCAGGAAGAAAGCTGAGATTCCTGTATAGGAAACATGGTCTTAAATCTTTTAGTTAAGACCGGACCCTTTTCTGGTTTTTTCCATTCCGTTCTAAGCACGGACAGAAGGGTATCATCCGCTTTAAAGACCCTAGGTCCCTTAGAGGCGGAGGTAGAGGCTTCCCCGGGATCAACATCCTGGTCCCCCGACCGGATGGATCTCAGAAGACGCTGGGTCTTTTCCAGCGGAAAAAAATAAGATGCAGTGACCTCCTCATCCAAAGAGGAGGACTTGGAATCTTCTCTCTCCTGATCCACAGACATCTCCATTCTGGGAGGTGAAGAAGGTCTGGCGCGTTTCTGAGAGACAACGTGTTTCAGCTCCTCAATAGAGGCTTGCATAGCCGACATGTTAGAGGAGACCCACACATACATATCCTGGACTGTAGGTTCAGTCTGATGGGAAGGTAGAGACTTAGCCCTACAAGGAGGGCACCTGGAAAATTCATAATTATCCTCCAGGGGAGTATTGCAGTCATGGCAAGAGAGGTGCTTGCGCTTGGCGGATCTTTTTGCCAAGCCTTCACGATCCCCTGAGCCCTCGGTCGACATATCTAGGTAAATATGAGAGGAGTGATTAGATAATGTAGCGGCAAGAAAAAATTGCGGCTAGCTAAAATATAATAAAAATACCCAAAGTTCTCAGCAAGAGACCAGGTAAGAGAGATAGGGAAACAGTAGTATCCGCAAGGATGCACTACTAAGACTCAAAAAGACAGGACTGTGGAAGTACCAACAGCTCTGCGCTCTAGGAGGCTGAATGGCAGCCTAGGGGGAGTTTAAATATCCTCCTGGCTGGCGCCAAAACAAGACTCCGCCCACAAGGCGGAGTTGCAGAAAGAGAAATCCTGTCTTACAAAAAACAGGAGGAAAAGGAACCCTATTAGTTAGAGGGTTATAGAAGAGGCTCCTCGCTCGGTTTCGCCGCATTATTGGCAAAAACGGCGCAAAAAAACGAGCCGGGAGCGAAAGAGAGAAACAGGAAGTGACGTCAGACGCCGCTGACGCACTTCCGGCCGGGGCCGCGATTGGAGTCGCGGCTCCGAGGATAGGAGCAGATGGGCGCAAACTAAGCCCAGAACTGCAAGTAAGAGAAACCCCCCCCCCTCCAACAGGAGTAAGGGGGTCACCATCTGTCCCACTGTCCGGGAGGACAGAAAAAAACACAATGAGGCAGAGGATGACCCTCTTACTTATACAGGGGGTTGTGGGTGTGTCTTACTGATTGTTTAATTAGGTTCAATAAAACTTCCATCTGTCCTACCAGTTCGCAGGGGGTGGAATACCCCATCTGTGCTACTGGTTAGGACGTAAGGGAATGAAGAATATCAATGTTTGTTGATTAGAGAGAGAAACAGCAATCTTTTTTTTTTTCAGAAGTGGGAGATCAGTGATAAGTGGAAATCATCTTTTACACATTGTAGTTCATCTTGGATCGCTTTAAAGTGGTTCGAAATCCTTAACGCAGGCCAACCAAACAAGACCGCGTGGCCTAATGGATAAGGCATCTGACTTCGAATCAGAAGATTGAGGGTTCGAGTCCCTTGTGGTCGCATTTGGTTGATGTGTTCATTTCCTCTTTTAACGTTAGTAAGAATGTGCTCTCATGACTCCTAAAAGTAGAATATCAGTTAGAGGCACGTGACCGTGTCTTAGGCCAAAAACGCATTTGAACCCACGCCTCCCTCTGGAGACCAGAACACCCAAGTATGGGGAAGAAACTACTCTTGAGTCTGGCGCCTTAGACCACTCGGCCATCCTGACAAACACAGCTACCGTACCATTTCCTCTTCCCCCTTGGGAACACTAAAAATGTTAAATATCCCTTTGTTATTGTCGGAGAATGAAGAATATCAATGTTTGTTGATTAGAGAGAGAAACAGCAATCTTTTTTTTTTTCAGAAGTGGGAGATCAGCGATAAGTGGAAATCATCTTTTACACATTGTAATTAATCTTGGATAGTTTTAAAGTAGTTCGGAATCCTTAACACTGGATTTGAACCCACGCCTCCATCTGGAGACCAGAACACCCAAGTATGGGGAAGAAACTACTCTTGAGTCTGGCGCCTTAGACCACTCGGCCATCCTGACAAACACAGCTTCCTTTCCTTTTCCTCTTCCCCCTTGGGAACACTATAAATGTTAAATATCCCTTTGTTATAGTCGGAGGATGAAGAATATCAATGTTTGTTGATTAGAGAGAGAAACAGCAATCTCTTTTTTTTTCAGAAGTGGGAGATCAGTGATAAGTGGAAATCATATTTTACACATTGTAGTTCATCTTGGATCGCTTTAAAGTGGTTCGAAATCCTTAACGCAGGCCAACCAAACAAGACCGCGTGGCCTAATGGATAAGGTGTCTGACTTCGAATCAGAAGATTGAGGGTTCGAGTCCCTTCGTGGTCGCATTTGGTTGACGTGTTCATTTCCTCTTTTAACGTTAGTAAGAATGTGCTCTCATGACTCCTAAAAGTAGAATATCAGTTAGAGGCACGTGACCGTGTCTTAGGCCAAAAACGCATTGTCAGAAGTGGGATTTGAACCCACGCCTCCATCTGGAGACCAGAACACCCAAGTATGGGGAAGAAACTACTCTTGAGTCTGGCGCCTTAGACCACTCGGCCATCCTGACAAACACAGCTACCGTACCATTTCCTCTTCCCCCTTGGGAACACTAAAAATGTTAAATATCCCTTTGTTATTGTCGGAGAATGAAGAATATCAATGTTTGTTGATTAGAGAGAGAAACAGCAATCTTTTTTTTTTTCAGAAGTGGGAGATCAGTGATAAGTGGAAATCATCTTTTACACATTGTAGTTCATCTTGGATCGCTTTAAAGTGGTTCGAAATCCTTAAAGCAGGCCAACCAAACAAGACCGCGTGGCCTAATGGATAAGGCGTCTGACTTCGAATCAGAAGATTGAGGGTTCGAGTCCCTTGTGGTCGCATTTGGTTGACGTGTTCATTTCCTCTTTTAACGTTCGTAAGAATGTGCTCTCATGACTCCTAAAAGTAGAATATCAGTTAGAGGCACGTGACCGTGTCTTAGGCCAAAAACACATTGTCAGAAGTGGGATTTGAACCCACGCCTCCATCTGGAGACCAGAACACCCAAGTATGGGGAAGAAACTACTCTTGAGTCTGGCGCCTTAGACCACTCGGCCATCCTGACAAACACAGCTACCATACCCTTTCCTCTTCCCCCTTGGAAACACTAAAAATGTTAAATATCCCTTTGTTATTGTCGGAGAATGAAGAATATCAATGTTTGTTGATTAGAGAGAGAAACAGCAATCTTTTTTTTTTTCAGAAGTGGGAGATCAGTGATAAGTGGAAATCATCTTTTACACATTGTAATTAATCTTGGATAGTTTTAAAGTAGTTCGGAATCCTTAACACTGGCCAACCAGTCAGGACCGTGTGGCCTAATGGATAAGGCGTCTGACTTCGGATCAGAAGATTGAGGGTTCGAGTCCCTTCGTGGTCGCAGTGGCACTTGGTTGACGTGTTCATCTCCTTTTAACGTTCGTAAGAATGTGCTCTCATGACTCCTAAAAGTAAAATATCAGTTAGAGGCACGTGACCGTGTCTTAGGCCAAAAACACATTGTCAGAAGTGGGATTTGAACCCACGCCTCCATCTGGAGACCAGAACACCCAAGTATGGGGAAGAAACTACTCTTGAGTCTGGCGCCTTAGACCACTCGGCCATCCTGACAAACACAGCATCCTTACCTTTTCCTCTTCCCCCTTGGGAACACTAAAAATTTGAAATATACCTTTGTTATAGTCGGAGGATGAAGAATATCAATGTTTGTTGATTAGAGAGAGAAACAGCAATCTTTTTTTTTTCAGAGTTGGGAGATCAGTGATAAATGGAAATCATCTTTTACACATTGTAGTTCATCTTGGATCGCTTTAAAGTGGTTCGAAATCCTTAACGCAGGCCAACCAAACAAGACCGCGTGGCCTAATGGATAAGGTGTCTGACTTCGAATCAGAAGATTGAGGGTTCGAGTCCGTTCGTGGTCGCATTTGGTTGACGTGTTCATTTCCTCTTTTAACGTTCGTAAGAATGTGCTCTCATGACTCCTAAAAGTAGAATATCAGTTAGAGGCACGTGACCGTGTCTTAGGCCAAAAACGCATTGTCAGAAGTGGGATTTGAACCCATGCCTCCATCTGGAGACCAGAACACCCAAGTATGGGGAAGAAACTACTCTTGAGTCTGGCGCCTTAGACCACTCGGCCATCCTGACAAACACAGCTACCGTACCATTTCCTTTTCCTCTTCCCCCTTGGGAACACTAAAAATGTTAAATATCCCTTTGTTATTGTCGGAGAATGAAGAATATCAATGTTTGTTGATTAGAGAGAGAAACAGCAATCTCTTTTTTTTTCAGAAGTGGGAGATCAGTGATAAGTGGAAATCATCTTTTACACATTGTAGTTCATCTTGGATCGCTTTAAAGTGGTTCGAAATCCTTAACGCAGGCCAACCAAACAAGACCGCATGGCCTAATGGATAAGGCGTCTGACTTCGGATCAGAAGATTGAGGGTTCGAGTCCCTTCGTGGTCGCAGTGGCACTTGGTTGACGTGTTCATCTCCTTTTAACGTTCGTAAGAATGTGCTCTCATGACTCCTAAAAGTAAAATATCAGTTAGAGGCACGTGACCGTGTCTTAGGCCAAAAAGGCATTGTCAGAAGTGGGATTTGAACCCACGCCTCCATCTGGAGACCAGAACACCCAAGTATGGGGAAGAAACTACTCTTGAGTCTGGCGCCTTAGACCACTCGGCCATCCTGACAAACACAGCTTGCTTACCTTTTCCTCTTCCCCTTGGGAACACTATAAATGTTAAATATCCCTTTGTTATAGTCGGAGGATGAAGAATATCAATGTTTGTTGATTAGAGAGAGAAACAGCAATCTCTTTTTTTTTCAGAAGTGGGAGATCAGTGATAAGTGGAAATCATCTTTTACACATTGTAGTTCATCTTGGATCGCTTTAAAGTGGTTCGAAATCCTTAACGCAGGCCAACCAAACAAGACCGCGTGGCCTAATGGATAAGGTGTCTGACTTCGAATCAGAAGATTGAGGGTTCGAGTCCGTTCGTGGTCGCATTTGGTTGACGTGTTCATTTCCTCTTTTAACGTTCGTAAGAATGTGCTCTCATGACTCCTAAAAGTAGAATATCAGTTAGAGGCACGTGACCGTGTCTTAGGCCAAAAACGCATTGTCAGAAGTGGGATTTGAACCCATGCCTCCATCTGGAGACCAGAACACCCAAGTATGGGGAAGAAACTACTCTTGAGTCTGGCGCCTTAGACCACTCGGCCATCCTGACAAACACAGCTACCGTACCATTTCCTTTTCCTCTTCCCCCTTGGGAACACTAAAAATTTTAAATATCCCTTTGTTATTGTCGGAGAATGAAGAATATCAATGTTTGTTGATTAGAGAGAGAAACAGCAATCTCTTTTTTTTTCAGAAGTGGGAGATCAGTGATAAGTGGAAATCATCTTTTACACATTGTAGTTCATCTTGGATCGCTTTAAAGTGGTTCGAAATCCTTAACGCAGGCCAACCAAACAAGACCGCATGGCCTAATGGATAAGGCGTCTGACTTCGGATCAGAAGATTGAGGGTTCGAGTCCCTTCGTGGTCGCAGTGGCACTTGGTTGACGTGTTCATCTCCTTTTAACGTTCGTAAGAATGTGCTCTCATGACTCCTAAAAGTAAAATATCAGTTAGAGGCACGTGACCGTGTCTTAGGCCAAAAAGGCATTGTCAGAAGTGGGATTTGAACCCACGCCTCCATCTGGAGACCAGAACACCCAAGTATGGGGAGAAACTACTCTTGAGTCTGGCGCCTTAGACCACTCGGCCATCCTGACAAACACAGCTTGCTTACCTTTTCCTCTTCCCCTTGGGAACACTATAAATGTTAAATATCCCTTTGTTATAGTCGGAGGATGAAGAATATCAATGTTTGTTGATGAGAAAGAGAAACAGCAATCTCTTTTTTTTTCAGAAGTGGGAGATCAGTGATAAGTGGAAATCATCTTTTACACATTGTAGTTCATCTTGGATCGCTTTAAAGTGGTTCGAAATCCTTAACGCAGGCCAACCAAACAAGACCGCGTGGCCTAATGGATAAGGCGTCTGACTTCGAATCAGAAGATTGAGGGTTCGAGTCCCTTCGTGGTCGCATTTGGTTGACGTGTTTATCTCCTTTTAACGTTCGTAAGAAAGTGCTCTCATGACTCCTAAAAGTAAAATGTCAGTTAGAGGCACGTGACCGTGTCTTAGGCCAAAAACGCATTGTCAGAAGTGGGATTTGAACCCACGCCTCCATCTGGAGACCAGAACACCCAAGTATGGGGAAGAAACTACTCTTGAGTCTGGCGCCTTAGACCACTTGGCCATCCTGACAAACACAGCTTCCTTACCTTTTCCTCTTCCCCCTTGGGAACACTAAAAATGTTAAATCTACCTTTGTTATAGTCGGAGGATGAAGAATATCAATGTTTGTTGATTAGAGAGAGAAACAGCAATCTTTTTTTTTTCAGAGTTGGGAGATCAGTGATAAATGGAAATCATCTTTTACACATTGTAGTTCATCTTGGATCGCTTTAAAGTGGTTCGAAATCCTTAACGCAGGCCAACCAAACAAGACCGCATGGCCTAATGGATAAGGCGTCTGACTTCGGATCAGAAGATTGAGGGTTCGAGTCCCTTCGTGGTCGCAGTGGCACTTGGTTGACGTGTTCATCTCCTTTTAACGTTCGTAAGAATGTGCTCTCATGACTCCTAAAAGTAAAATATCAGTTAGAGGCACGTGACCGTGTCTTAGGCCAAAAACGCATTGTCAGAAGTGGGATTTGAACCCACGCCTCCATCTGGAGACCAAAACACCCAAGTATGGGGAAGAAACTACTCTTGAGTCTGGCGCCTTAGACCACTCGGCCATCCTGACAAACACAGCTACCGTATCTTTTCCTCTTCCCCCTTGGGAACACTAAAAATGTTAAATATCCCTTTGTTATTGTCGGAGAATGAAGAATATCAATGTTTGTTGATTAGAGAGAGAAACAGCAATCTTTGTTTTTTTTCAGAAGTGGGAGATCAGTGATAAGTGGAAATCATCTTTTACACATTGTAATTAATCTTGGATAGTTTTAAAGTAGTTCGGAATCCTTAACACGGGCCGACCAGTCAGGACCGTGTGGCCTAATGGATAAGGCGTCTGACTTCGGATCAGAAGATTGAGGGTTTGAGTCCCTTCGTGGTCGCAGTGGCACTTGGTTGACGTGTTCATCTCCTTTTAACGTTCGTAAGAATGTGCTCTCATGACTCCTAAAAGTAAAATATCAGTTAGAGGCACGTGACCGTGTCTTAGGCCAAAAACGCATTGTCAGAAGTGGGATTTGAACCCACGCCTCCATCTGGAGACCAGAACACCCAAGTATGGGGAAGAAACTACTCTTGAGAATGGCGCCTTAGACCACTCAGCCATCCTGACAAACACAGCTTCCTTACCTTTTCCTCTTCCCCCTTGGGAACACTATAAATGTAAAATATCCCTTTGTTATAGTCGGAGGATGAAGAATATCAATGTTTGTTGATTAGAGAGAGAAACAGCAATCTCTTTTTTTTTCAGAAGTGGGAGATCAGTGATAAATGGAAATCATCTTTTACACATTGTAGTTCATCTTGGATCGCTTTAAAGTGGTTCGAAATCCTTAACGCAGGCCAACCAAACAAGACCGTGTGGCCTAATGGATAAGGCGTCTGACTTCGAATCAGAAGATTGAGGGTTCGAGTCCCTTGTGGTCGCATTTGGTTGACTTGTTCATTTCCTCTTTTAACGTTCGTAAGAATGTGCTCTCATGACTCCTAAAAGTAGAATATCAGTTAGAGGCACGTGACCGTGTCTTAGGCCAAAAACGCATTGTCAGAAGTGGGATTTGAACCCACGCCTCCATCTGAAGACCAGAACACCCAAGTATGGGGAAGAAACTACTCTTGAGTCTGGCGCCTTAGACCACTCGGCCATCCTCACAAACACAGCCACCGTACCTTTTCCTCTTCCCCCTTGGGAACACTAAAAATGTTAAATATCCCTTTGTTATTGTCGGAGAATGAAGAATATCAATGTTTGTTGATTAGAGAGAGAAACAGCAATCTTTTTTTTTTTCAGAAGTGGGAGATCAGTGATAAGTGGAAATCATCTTTTACACATTGTAATTAATCTTGGATAGTTTTAAAGTAATTCGGAATCCTTAACATGAGCCAACCAGTCAGGACCGTGTGGCCTAATGGATAAGGCGTCTGACTTCGGATCAGAAGATTGAGGGTTTGAGTCCCTTCGTGGTCGCAGTGGCACTTGGTTGACGTGTTCATCTCCTTTTAACGTTCGTAAGAATGTGCTCTCATGACTCCTAAAAGTAAAATATCAGTTAGAGGCACGTGACCGTGTCTTAGGCCAAAAACGCATTGTCAGAAGTGGGATTTGAACCCACGCCTCCATCTGGAGACCAGAACACCCAAGTATGGGGAAGAAACTACTCTTGAGTTTGGCACCTTAGACCACTCGGCCATCCTGACTAACACAGCTACCGTATCTTTTCCTCTTCCCCCTTGGGAACACTAAAAATTTTAAATATCCCTTTGTTATTGTCGGAGAATGAGGAATATCAATGTTTGTTGATTAGAGAGAGAAACAGCAATCTTTTTTTTTTTTCAGAAGTGGGAGATCAGTGATAAGTGGAAATCATCTTTTACACATTGTAATTAATCTTGGATAGTTTTAAAGTAGTTCGGAATCCTTAACACGGGCCAACCAGTCAGGACCGTGTGGCCTAATGGATAAGGTGTCTGACTTCGGATCAGAAGATTGAGGGTTCGAGTCCCTTCGTGGTCGCAGTGGCACTTGGTTGACGTGTTCATCTCCTTTTAACGTTCGTAAGAATGTGCTCTCATGACTCCTAAAAGTAAAATATCAGTTAGAGGCACGTGACCGTGTCTTAGGCCAAAAACACATTGTCAGAAGTGGGATTTGAACCCACGCCTCCATCTGGAGACCAGAACACCCAAGTATGGGGAAGAAACTACTCTTGAGTCTGGCGCCTTAGACCACTCGGCCATCCTGACAAACACAGCTTCCTTACCTTTTCCTCTTCCCCCTTGGGAACACTATAAATGTTAAATATCCCTTTGTTATAGTCGGAGGATGAAGAATATCAATGTTTGTTGATTAGAGAGAGAAACAGCAATCTCTTTTTTTTTCAGAAGTGGGAGATCAGTGATAAGTGGAAATCATCTTTTACACATTGTAGTTCATCTTGGATCGCTTTAAAGTGGTTCGAAATCCTTAACGCAGGCCAACCAAACAAGACCGTGTGGCCTAATGGATAAGGCGTCTGACTTCGAATCAGAAGATTGAGGGTTCGAGTCCCTTCGTGGTCGCATTTGGTTGACGTGTTCATCTCTTTTTAACGTTCGTAAGAATGTGCTCTCATGACTCCTAAAAGTAAAATGTCAGTTAGAGGCACGTGACCGTGTCTTAGGCCAAAAACGCATTGTCAGAAGTGGGATTTGAACCCACGCCTCCATCTGGAGACCAGAACACCCAAGTATGGGGAAGAAACTACTCTTGAGTGTGGCGCCTTAGACCACTCGGCCATCCTGACAAACACAGCTTCTTTACCTTTTCCTCTTCCCCCTTGGGAACACTAAAAATGTTAAATATACCTTTGGTATAGTCGGAGGATGAAGAATATCAATGTTTGTTGATTAGAGAGAGAAACAGCAATCTTTTTTTTTTTCAGAGTTGGGAGATCAGTGATAAATGGAAATCATCTTTTACACATTGTAGTTCATCTTGGATCGCTTTAAAGTGGTTCGAAATCCTAAACGCAGGCCAACCAAACAAGACCGCGTGGCCTAATGGATAAGGCGTCTGACTTTGGATCAGAAGATTGAGGGTTCGAGTCCCTTCGTGGTCGCATTTGGTTGACTTGTTCATTTCCTCTTTTAACGTTCGTAAGAATGTGCTCTCATGACTCCTAAAAGTAGAATATCAGTTAGAGGCACGTGACCGTGTCTTAGGCCAAAAACGCATTGTCAGAAGTGGGATTTGAACCCACGCCTCCATCTGAAGACCAGAACACCCAAGTATGGGGAAGAAACTACTCTTGAGTCTGGCGCCTTAGACCACTCGGCCATCCTCACAAACACAGCCACCGTACCTTTTCCTCTTCCCCCTTGGGAACACTAAAAATGTTAAATATCCCTTTGTTATTGTCGGAGAATGAAGAATATCAATGTTTGTTGATTAGAGAGAGAAACAGCAATCTTTTTTTTTTCAGAAGTGGGAGATCAGTGATAAGTGGAAATCATCTTTTACACATTGTAATTAATCTTGGATAGTGTTAAAGTAGTTAGGAATCCTTAACATGAGCCAACCAGTCAGGACCGTGTGGCCTAATGGATAAGGCGTCTGACTTCGGATCAGAAGATTGAGGGTTTGAGTCCCTTCGTGGTCGCAGTGGCACTTGGTTGACGTGTTCATCTCCTTTTAACGTTCGTAAGAATGTGCTCTCATGACTCCTAAAAGTAAAATATCAGTTAGAGGCACGTGACCGTGTCTTAGGCCAAAAACGCATTGTCAGAAGTGGGATTTGAACCCACGCCTCCATCTGGAGACCAGAACACCCAAGTATGGGGAAGAAAATACTCTTGAGTTTGGCACCTTAGACCACTCGGCCATCCTGACTAACACAGCTACTGTATCTTTTCCTCTTCCCCCTTGGGAACACTAAAAATTTTAAATATCCCTTTGTTATTGTCGGAGAATGAGGAATATCAATGTTTGTTGATTAGAGAGAGAAACAGCAATCTTTTTTTTTTTTCAGAAGTGGGAGATCAGTGATAAGTGGAAATCATCTTTTACACATTGTAATTAATCTTGGATAGTTTTAAAGTAGTTCGGAATCCTTAACACGGGCCAACCAGTCAGGACCCTGTGGCCTAATGGATAAGGCGTCTGACTTCGGATCAGAAGATTGAGGGTTCGAGTCCCTTCGTGGTCGCAGTGGCACTTGGTTGACGTGTTCATCTCCTTTTAACGTTCGTAAGAATGTGCTCTCATGACTCCTAAAAGTAAAATATCAGTTAGAGGCACGTGACCGTGTCTTAGGCCAAAAACACATTGTCAGAAGTGGGATTTGAACCCACGCCTCCATCTGGAGACCAGAACACCCAAGTATGGGGAAGAAACTACTCTTGAGTCTGGCGCCTTAGACCACTCGGCCATCCTGACAAACACAGCTTCCTTACCTTTTCCTCTTCCCCCTTGGGAACACTATAAATGTTAAATATCCCTTTGTTATAGTCGGAGGATGAAGAATATCAATGTTTGTTGATTAGAGAGAGAAACAGCAATCTCTTTTTTTTTCAGAAGTGGGAGATCAGTGATAAGTGGAAATCATCTTTTACACATTGTAGTTCATCTTGGATCGCTTTAAAGTGGTTCGAAATCCTTAACGCAGGCCAACCAAACAAGACCGCGTGGCCTAATGGATAAGGCGTCTGACTTCGAATCAGAAGATTGAGGGTTCGAGTCCCTTCGTGGTCGCAGTTTCACTTGGCTGATGTGTTCATCTCCTTTTAACGTTCGTAAGAATGTGCTCTCATGACTCCTAAAAGTAAAATATCAGTTAGAGGCACGTGACCGTGTCTTAGGCCAAAAACGCATTGTCAGAAGTGGGATTTGAACCCACGCCTCCATCTGGAGACCAAAACACCCAAGTATGGGGAAGAAACTACTCTTGAGTCTGGCGCCTTAGACCACTCGGCCATCCTGACAAACACAGCTACCGTATCTTTTCCTCTTCCCCCTTGGGAACACTAAAAATGTTAAATATCCCTTTGTTATTGTCGGAGAATGAAGAATATCAATGTTTGTTGATTAGAGAGAGAAACAGCAATCTTTTTTTTTTTCAGAAGTGGGAGATCAGTGATAAGTGGAAATCATCTTTTACACATTGTAGTTCATCTTGGATCGCTTTAAAGTGGTTCGAAATCCTTAACGCAGGCCAACCAAACAAGACCGCGTGGCCTAATGTATAAGGCGTCTGACTTCGAATCAGAAGATTGAGGGTTCGAGTCCCTTGTGGTCGCATTTGGTTGACGTGTTCATTTCCTCTTTTAACGTTCGTAAGAATGTGCTCTCATGACTCCTAAAAGTAGAATATCAGTTAGAGGCACGTGACCGTGTCTTAGGCCAAAAACGCATTGTCAGAAGTGGGATTTGAACCCACGCCTCCATCTGGAGACCAGAACACCCAAGTATGGGGAAGAAACTACTCTTGAGTCTGGCGCCTTAGACCACTCGGCCATCCTGACAAACACAGCTACCGTACCATTTCCTCTTCCCCCTTGGGAACACATAAAAATGTTAAATATCCCTTTGTTATTGTCGGAGAATGAAGAATATCAATGTTTGTTGATTAGAGAGAGAAACAGCAATCTTTTTTTTTTTCAGAAGTGGGAGATCAGTGATAAGTGGAAATCATCTTTTACACATTGTAATTCATCTTGGATCGCTTTAATGTGGTTCGAAATCCTTAACGCAGGCCAACCAAACAAGACCGCGTGGCCTAATGGATAAGGCGTCTGACTTCGGATCAGAAGATTGAGGGTTCGAGTCCCTTCGTGGTCGCAGTGGCACTTGGTTGACGTGTTCATCTCCTTTTAACGTTCGTAAGAATGTGCTCTCATGACTCCTAAAAGTAAAATATCAGTTAGAGGCATGTGACCGTGTCTTAGGCCAAAAACGCATTGTCAGAAGTGGGATTTGAACCCACGCCTCCATCTGGAGACCAAAACACCCAAGTATGGAGAAGAAACTACTCTTGAGTCTGGCGCCTTAGACCACTCGGCCATCCTGACAAACACAGCTACAGTATCTTTTCCTCTTCCCCCTTGGGAACACTAAAAATGTTAAATATCCCTTTGTTATTGTCGGAGAATCGTTAATTTCTAACGATAATTTGTTTTCCCTTAGTCCTAACAGTAGCACAGATGGGGTATTCCACCCCCCGCGAACTGGTAGGACAGATGGAAGTTTTATTGAACCTAATTAAACAATCAGTAAGACACACCCACAACCCCCTGTATAAGTAAGAGGGTCATCCTCTGCCTCATTGTGTAGTAACAAGAAGAACTAAAGGTAAATAATAGAAGAAAATAACTTAACTAGGGAGGGAAAGTTGTGCTACTGTTAGGACTAAGGGAAAACAAATTATCGTTAGAAATTAACGATTCCCTTACGTCCTAACCAGTAGCACAGATGGGGAAATGGCAAGCAGAAACCCTATGAGGGAGGGCTCTCATGCCTGACGGCAGATAATACTGTCCGTCCAAATGAGGAAAAATCGGCCAATCTACTGTCAAGTCTGTAGTGGGTGATAAATGTGGAGAGTGAACTCCAGGAAGCAGCTTTGCATATATGTTCCAAGGGAACAAGACTCCTTTCCGCAAAGGAGGTAGATACAGACCTGGTGGAATGAGCTTTTACAAACTCAGGAGGCTCCTTACCTTGGGATACCATGGCAATACGAATGGCATCTTTTACCCATCTACTGATGGAGGGCTTTGAAGCTTTAAGACCTCTCTTGGGTCCTGAAAAGAGAATTAGCAGATTTTCATCCTTCCGAAACTCCAAAGATCTTCTTATATAGATCTGGAGACATCTCGAGATATCTAGGCAATGAAGAGCACTATCTTCATTGGAGGATGGAGGAGGAGAAAATACTGGCAGGGATATAACTTGATTTATATTTTGGAATGATGGAACCTTAGGTATAAAGGATGGCATGAATCTGAGTAACACTCGATCCGGCAAAAATTTAGTATATGGTTCAAGTGCCGAGAGCGCTTGAAGTTCCCCAATCCTTTTGGCTGAAGTGATTGCCAGTAAAAAAGTTATTTTAATGGTAACAAACTTCATGTCCACCTCCTCCAAGGGCTCAAAGGGGGGAGATGCTAACCCCTTGAGCACCATCGATAAGTCCCATGCTGGGACAGGTTGTATAATTGTAGGTTTTAACCTTGAGGATCCCCTCAAGAATATTTTGACTAGTGGGTCTTGAGACAATGGTTTATTGAGAAAGGCAGAGATGGCTGATACCTGAACTCTGAGTGTGGAAGGAGATAGATTCTTGTCTAATCCCTCCTGGAGAAAGTTGAGGATTGTGGCAACAGCTGGATTCTGTCCAGGTAGTTGTTTCTTGGAGCACCAAGACTGAAAAGTTGTCCAAATTCTTTTATAGGCTCTGTTAGTGGACTCCGCTCTGGAATGCGAGAGGGTATTCAAGACCGCACTAGAAAGCCCTTCTAGATGTGGAAGGGACTGGTCAACCTCCAGGCTGTCAGGTTGAACATTTGAAGATTTGAGCAGCTGTGAGTGTCCCCCGACACTAGTGCTTGCTCTGGGGGAAGCCTCCAGAATTGTCCCCGACTCATTTGCAAGAGTTGGGTAAACCAAGCTCTCTTGGGCCAAAATGGAATTATGGCTATGACAGAGGCTTGGTCCTGCCTGATTTTCATCAATACCCTTGGGATCAAGGAAATTGGAGGGAAGATGTAGGCCAGCCTGAACCTCCATGGGATTGAGAGAGCATCGATTGCTACTGGGTTGTCTTCCCTGTACAGGGAACAAAATCTCACCACTTTGGTGTTGAACCTTGTTGCCATAAGATCTATTTCTGGCATACCCCACCTGAGTATTATTTGTTTGAACATCTCTGGATGGAGAGACCATTCTCCAGTTGAAAGTCCTCTGCTCAGGCGGTCGGCGATCACATTGAGAGATCCCCGAATGTGAACTGCCGACAGGTGGGTTAGGTTCCTCTCTGCCCAATCCAAGATCAGACCCACCTCTCTGAGGAGGCTTTGTGATCGAGTGCCTCCCTGCTTGTTGATGTACAATACAGCCGTCATGCTGTCTGATTGGATCTTTACTGCTTTCCCTTGAAGAAGAGAAGCAAAGTGGAGGACTGCTAATCTGATGGCTCGAATCTCGAGGAGATTGGAGGTTAACCCTCTCTCCTGAGGAGACCAAGATCCCCGCACTAACAGATCCAAGAGATGCGCTCCCCAACCTACAAGGGACGCGTCGGTAGTAAGTATGATCCAAGGGGGTTGGATCATTGACTTGCCGTCCTCGAGGTGAGACCACCATCTGAGAGAGGACCTGACTCGATAAGACAGGGAGTGGCACTTGTTTAGGCCCGAGGGCCTGAGATTCCAAGTGGCGAGCACCTCTGATTGAAGAGGGCGTAGATGCCAAAGAGCCCAAGGAACCGCATCCACGGTAGCGGACATAAGTCCCAACATCCGCATGAGAGTGCGAATGGAAACTCTCCGGGGTACAGAGAGAAAAAAGGGCCAATTCCTGCACCCGAGATTTCCTCTCGGGAGAGAGGTAGAGTGTCATGGAGATTGAGTCGACTATGAAGCCGAGAAACCTCACTGAGGTAGTAGGGAGGAAATTGGATTTGGCCCAATTGACTATCCACCCTAACTGGTGAAGGAAGGATACTGCTAGTTGCAGATGTTGGGACAGGATCGCAGAAGAAGGAGCTCTGAGGAGCCAATCGTCTAGGTAGGGAACGATGCTGAGCCCCTGGAGCATTAGAGCAGCGACTACCGCTACCACCACTTTGGTAAATGTGTGTGGGGCCGAAGAAATTCCAAACGGGAGGGCTACAAACTGGAGGTGTTTTAGAACTCCCCCTACCTGAACTGCGATCCTTAGATACTTTCTGGATACCGGATGAATAGGAATATGAAGGTAAGCATCCTTTAGATCCAGAGTAGCCAGGTAATCCCCTGGCGAGATGAGGTTGACCACAGATTGAATAGTTTCCATACGAAAGCGTTTGTGCTTCACATACTGATTGAGATATCTCAGATCTATAATCATCCGCCAGTCTCCTGTTACCTTGGGAACTAGGAAGACTGGAGAATAAATTCCTGACCCCCGTTCTGAAAGAGGAACTTCCTCTAAGGCATTCTTCTGGATGTATTCCAGAATGTAGGTTTCTAGCGCCCCCTGTTTGATTGGTGAAAAAACTCTTGTCTCCACATAATTGGATGGGGGAATTGATTCGAGGTCTATCGAATAACCATCCGAGATTAATCTCAGGACCCAAGGATCCTGAATGTGGAGGGACCAGGCGCTTGAAAAGTGGTGAAGACGACCACCAACTGGAATCTGGGGGGCAGGATGGGAAACTGGAAAGGTCACCTCGGCAAGGAACCCAGAGCTTCGTAGAAGCCCGCAGTCAGAGCTTTCTGTTGTCTTTGGAGCCACGGGAGCGTTTTCCGCCCCGGCGTTGATTACCCCATTCTCTCTGAGGCTTAGGCTGGGGGGCTGATCCGCCCCCAGAACGCCGGCCTCGACCACGAAAGGAGGAATAAGGAAGGGACTTGCCTTTCTTGTCAGAAAGTCCCTCCATAATGCGGTCCAGCTCAGCTCCGAAAAGAATGCCGGGTTCGTAAGGCATAGCACATAAGGTGTTCTTGGAAGAGTTGTCAACCTTCCAAGGTTTTAACCATAGAGGACGTCGTCCAGCGGAAGCCAGGGCCATAGACTTGGAGGCCAATTTAAGATGCTGGGTGGAAGCATCGCACAAAAAATCAACGGCCAGATTGGACGTCTTGAAGGATGAAAGAATTTCATCTCTAGGAACCCCCTGGTCCAAATCCGACTGGATGTTAGAAAGACGGGTCTTCAAAAAGTTTGCTACCTCAGAGCAAGCTATCGCCACTGATGCAGACGCAGAAGCAGTGGAGTAGGAGCGCCTCATGGCACAGTCAGCCTTCCGATCCATTGGATCCTGCAAGGAAGACCCATCCTCGGCAGGGACCACTGTCCTCTTGGACAGTTTGGCAACTGCCATGTCAACCTTAGGGACAGGGCCCCAGGAAGAAAGCTGAGATTCCTGTATAGGAAACATGGTCTTAAATCTTTTAGTCAAGACCGGACCCTTTTCTGGTTTTTTCCATTCCGTTCTAAGCACGAACAGAAGGGTATCATCCGCTTTAAAGACCCTAGGTCCCTTAGAGGCGGAGGTAGAGGCTTCCCCGGGATCAACATCCTGGTCCCCCGACCGGATGGATCTCAGAAGACGCTGGGTCTTTTCCAGTGGAAAAAAATAAGATGCAGTGACCTCCTCATCCGAAGAGGAGGACTTGGAATCTTCTCTCTCCTGATCCACAGACATCTCCATTCTGGGAGGTGAAGAAGGTCTGGCGCGTTTCTGAGAGACAACGTGTTTCAGCTCCTCAATAGAGGCTTGCATAGCCGACATGTTAGAGGAGACCCACACATACATATCCTGGACTGTAGGTTCAGTCTGATGGGAAGGTAGAGACTTAGCCCTACAAGGAGGGCACCTGGAAAATTCATAATTATCCTCCAGGGGAGTATTGCAGTCATGGCAAGAGAGGTGCTTGCGCTTGGCGGATCTTTTTGCCAAGCCTTCACGATCCCCTGAGCCCTCGGTCGACATATCTAGGTAAATATGAGAGGAGTGATTAGATAATGTAGCGGCAAGAAAAAATTGCGGCTAGCTAAAATATAATAAAAATACCCAAAGTTCTCAGCAAGAGACCAGGTAAGAGAGATAGGGAAACAGTAGTATCCGCAAGGATGCACTACTAAGACTCAAAAAGACAGGACTGTGGAAGTACCAACAGCTCTGCGCTCTAGGAGGCTGAATGGCAGCCTAGGGGGAGTTTAAATATCCTCCTGGCTGGCGCCAAAACAAGACTCCGCCCACAAGGCGGAGTTGCAGAAAGAGAAATCCTGTCTTACAAAAAACAGGAGGAAAAGGAACCCTATTAGTTAGAGGGTTATAGAAGAGGCTCCTCGCTCGGTTTCGCCGCATTATTGGCAAAAACGGCGCAAAAAAACGAGCCGGGAGCGAAAGAGAGAAACAGGAAGTGACGTCAGACGCCGCTGACGCACTTCCGGCCGGGGCCGCGATTGGAGTCGCGGCTCCGAGGATAGGAGCAGATGGGCGCAAACTAAGCCCAGAACTGCAAGTAAGAGAAACCCCCCCCCCTCCAACAGGAGTAAGGGGGTCACCATCTGTCCCACTGTCCGGGAGGACAGAAAAAAACACAATGAGGCAGAGGATGACCCTCTTACTTATACAGGGGGTTGTGGGTGTGTCTTACTGATTGTTTAATTAGGTTCAATAAAACTTCCATCTGTCCTACCAGTTCGCGGGGGGTGGAATACCCCATCTGTGCTACTGGTTAGGACGTAAGGGAATGAAGAATATCAATGTTTGTTGATTAGAGAGAGAAACAGCAAAAATTTTTTTTTTCAGAAGTGGGAGATCAGTGATAAGTGGAAATCATCTTTTACACATTGTAGTTCATCTTGGATCGCTTTAAAGTGGTTCGAAATCCTTAACGCAGGCCAACCAAACAAGACCGCGTGGCCTAATGGATAAGGCGTCTGACTTTGAATCAGAAGATTGAGGGTTCGAGTCCCTTGTGGTCGCATTTGGTTGACGTGTTCATTTCCTCTTTTAACGTTCGTAAGAATGTGCTCTCATGACTCCTAAAAGTAAAATGTCAGTTAGAGGCACGTGACCGTGTCTTAGGCCAAAAACACATTGTCAGAAGTGGGATTTGAACCCACGCCTCCATTTGGAGACCAGAACACCCAAGTATGGGGAAGAAACTACTCTTGAGTCTGGCGCCTTAGACCACTCGGCCATCCTGACAAACACAGCTTCCTTACCTTTTCCTCTTCCCCCTTGGGAACACTAAAAATGTTAAATATACTTTTGTTATAGTCGGAGGATGAAGAATATCAATGTTTGTTGATTAGAGAGAGAAACAGCAATCTTTTTTTTTTCAGAGTTGGGAGATCAGTGATAAATGGAAATCATCTTTTACACATTGTAGTTCATCTTGGATCGCTTTAAAGTGGTTCGAAATCCTAAACGCAGGCCAACCAAACAAGACCGCGTGGCCTAATGGATAAGGCGTCTGACTTCGGATCAGAAGATTGAGTGTTCGAGTCCCTTTGTGGTCGCAGTTTCACTTGGTTGATGTGTTCATCTCCTTTTAACGTTCGTAAGAATGTGCTCTCATGACTCCTAAAAGTAAAATATCAGTTAGAGGCACGTGACCGTGTCTTAGGCCAAAAACGCATTGTCAGAAGTGGGATTTGAACCCACGCCTCCATCTGGAGACCAAAACACCCAAGTATGGGGAAGAAACTACTCTTGAGTCTGGCGCCTTAGACCACTCGGCCATCCTGACAAACACAGCTACCGTATCTTTTCCTCTTCCCCCTTGGGAACACTAAAAATGTTAAATATCCCTTTGTTATTGTCGGAGAATGAAGAATATCAATGTTTGTTGATTAGAGAGAGAAACAGCAATCTTTTTTTTTTCAGAAGTGGGAGATCAGTGATAAGTGGAAATCATCTTTTACACATTGTAGTTCATCTTGGATCGCTTTAAAGTGGTTCGAAATCCTTAACGCAGGCCAACCAAACAAGACCGCGTGGCCTAATGGATAAGGCGTCTGACTTTGAATCAGAAGATTGAGGGTTCGAGTCCCTTGTGGTCGCATTCGGTTGACGTGTTCATTTCCTCTTTTAACGTTCGTAAGAATGTGCTCTCATGACTCCTAAAAGTAGAATATCAGTTAGAGGCACGTGACCGTGTCTTAGGCCAAAAACACATTGTCAGAAGTGGGATTTGAACCCACGCCTCCATCTGGAGACCAGAACACCCAAGTATGGGGAAGAAACTACTCTTGAGTCTGGCGCCTTAGACCACTCGGCCATCCTGACAAACACAGCTACCATACTCTTTCCTCTTCCCCCTTGGGAACACTAAAAATGTTAAATATCCCTTTGTTATTGTCGGAGAATGAAGAATATCAATGTTTGTTGATTAGAGAGAGAAACAGCAATCTTTTTTTTTTTCAGAAGTGGGAGATCAGTGATAAGTGGAAATCATCTTTTACACATTGTAATTAATCTTGGATAGTTTTAAAGTAGTTCGGAATCCTTAACACTGGCCAACCAGTCAGGACCGTGTGGCCTAATGGATAAGGCGTCTGACTTCGGTTCAGAAGATTGAGGGTTCGAGTCCCTTCGTGGTCGCAGTGGCACTTGGTTGACGTGTTCATCTCCTTTTAACGTTCGTAAGAATGTGCTCTCATGACTCCTAAAAGTAAAATATCAGTTAGAGGCACGTGACCGTGTCTTAGGCCAAAAACACATTGTCAGAAGTGGGATTTGAACCCACGCCTCCAACTGGAGACCAGAACACCCAAGTATGAGGAAGAAACTACTCTTGAGTCTGGCGCCTTAGACCACTCGGCCATCCTGACAAACACAGCTTCCTTTCCTTTTCCTTTTCCTCTTCCCCCTTGGGAACACTATAAATGTTAAATATCCCTTTGTTATAGTCGGAGGATGAAGAATATCAATGTTTGTTGATTAGAGAGAGAAACAGCAATCTCTTTTTTTTTCAGAAGTGGGAGATCAGTGATAAGTGGAAATCATCTTTTACACATTGTAGTTCATCTTGGATCGCTTTAAAGTGGTTCGAAATCCTTAACGCAGGCCAACCAAACAAGACCGCGTGGCCTAATGGATAAGGTGTCTGACTTCGAATCAGAAGATTGAGGGTTCGAGTCCCTTCGTGGTCGCATTTGGTTGACGTGTTCATTTCCTCTTTTAACGTTCGTAAGAATGTGCTCTCATGACTCCTAAAAGTAGAATATCAGTTAGAGGCACGTGACCGTGTCTTAGGCCAAAAACGCATTGTCAGAAGTGGGATTTGAACCCACGCCTCCATCTGGAGACCAAAACACCAAAGTATGGGGAAGAAACTACTCTTGAGTTTGGCACCTTAGACCACTCGGCCATCCTGACTAACACAGCTACCGTATCTTTTCCTCTTCCCCCTTGGGAACACTAAAAATTTTAAATATCCCTTTGTTATTGTCGGAGAATGAGGAATATCAATGTTTGTTGATTAGAGAGAGAAACAGCAATCTTTTTTTTTTTTCAGAAGTGGGAGATCAGTGATAAGTGGAAATCATCTTTTACACATTGTAATTAATCTTGGATAGTTTTAAAGTAGTTCGGAATCCTTAACACGGGCCAACCAGTCAGGACCGTGTGGCCTAATGGATAAGGCGTCTGACTTCGGATCAGAAGATTGAGGGTTCGAGTCCCTTCGTGGTCGCAGTGGCACTTGGTTGACGTGTTCATCTCCTTTTAACGTTCGTAAGAATGTGCTCTCATGACTCCTAAAAGTAAAATATCAGTTAGAGGCACGTGACCGTGTCTTAGGCCAAAAACACATTGTCAGAAGTGGGATTTGAACCCACGCCTCCATCTGGAGACCAGAACACCCAAGTATGGGGAAGAAACTACTCTTGAGTCTGGCGCCTTAGACCACTCGGCCATCCTGACAAACACAGCTTCCTTACCTTTTCCTCTTCCCCCTTGGGAACACTATAAATGTTAAATATCCCTTTGTTATAGTCGGAGGATGAAGAATATCAATGTTTGTTGATTAGAGAGAGAAACAGCAATCTCTTTTTTTTTCAGAAGTGGGAGATCAGTGATAAGTGGAAATCATCTTTTACACATTGTAGTTCATCTTGGATCGCTTTAAAGTGGTTCGAAATCCTTAACGCAGGCCAACCAAACAAGACCGCGTGGCCTAATGGATAAGGCGTCTGACTTCGAATCAGAAGATTGAGGGTTCGAGTCCCTTCGTGGTCGCATTTGGTTGACGTGTTCATCTCCTTTTAACGTTCGTAAGAATGTGCTCTCATGACTCCTAAAAGTAAAATGTCAGTTAGAGGCACGTGACCGTGTCTTAGGCCAAAAACGCATTGTCAGAAGTGGGATTTGAACCCACGCCTCCATCTGGAGACCAGAACACCCAAGTATGGGGAAGAAACTACTCTTGAGTGTGGCGCCTTAGACCACTCGGCCATCCTGACAAACACAGCTTCCTTACCTTTTCCTCTTCCCCCTTGCGAACACTAAAAATGTTAAATATACCTTTGTTATAGTCGGAGGATGAAGAATATCAATGTTTGTTTATTAGAGAGAGAAACAGCAATCTTTTTTTTTTTCAGAGTTGGGAGATCAGTGATAAATGGAAATCATCTTTTACACATTGTAGTTCATCTTGGATCGCTTTAAAGTGGTTCGAAATCCTAAACGCAGGCCAACCAAACAAGACCGCGTGGCCTAATGGATAAGGCGTCTGACTTCGGATCAGAAGATTGAGGGTTCGAGTCCCTTCGTGGTCGCATTTGGTTGACTTGTTCATTTCCTCTTTTAACGTTCGTAAGAATGTGCTCTCATGACTCCTAAAAGTAGAATATCAGTTAGAGGCACGTGACCGTGTCTTAGGCCAAAAACGCATTGTCAGAAGTGAGATTTGAACCCACGCCTCCATCTGAAGACCAGAACACCCAAGTATGGGGAAGAAACTACTCTTGAGTCTGGCGCCTTAGACCACTCGGCCATCCTCACAAACACAGCCACCGTACCTTTTCCTCTTCCCCCTTGGGAACACTAAAAATGTTAAATATCCCTTTGTTATTGTCGGAGAATGAAGAATATCAATGTTTGTTGATTAGAGAGAGAAACAGCAATCTTTTTTTTTTCAGAAGTGGGAGATCAGTGATAAGTGGAAATCATCTTTTACACATTGTAATTAATCTTGGATAGTTTTAAAGTAGTTCGGAATCCTTAACATGAGCCAACCAGTCAGGACCGTGTGGCCTAATGGATAAGGCGTCTGACTTCGGATCAGAAGATTGAGGGTTTGAGTCCCTTCGTGGTCGCAGTGGCACTTGGTTGACGTGTTCATCTCCTTTTAACGTTCGTAAGAATGTGCTCTCATGACTCCTAAAAGTAAAATATCAGTTAGAGGCACGTGACCGTGTCTTAGGCCAAAAACGCATTGTCAGAAGTGGGATTTGAACCCACGCCTCCATCTGGAGACCAGAACACCCAAGTATGGGGAAGAAACTACTCTTGAGTTTGGCACCTTAGACCACTCGGCCATCCTGACTAACACAGCTAGTGTATCTTTTCCTCTTCCCCCTTGGGAACACTAAAAATTTTAAATATCCCTTTGTTATTGTCGGAGAATGAGGAATATCAATGTTTGTTGATTAGAGAGAGAAACAGCAATCTTTTTTTTTTTTCAGAAGTGGGAGATCAGTGATAAGTGGAAATCATCTTTTACACATTGTAATTAATCTTGGATAGTTTTAAAGTAGTTCGGAATCCTTAACACGGGCCAACCAGTCAGGACCGTGTGGCCTAATGGATAAGGCGTCTGACTTCGGATCAGAAGATTGAGGGTTCGAGTCCCTTCGTGGTCGCAGTGGCACTTGGTTGACGTGTTGCAGAAAGAGAAATCCTGTCTTACAAAAAACAGGAGGAAAAGGAACCCTATTAGTTAGAGGGTTATAGAAGAGGCTCCTCGCTCGGTTTCGCCGCATTATTGGCAAAAACGGCGCAAAAAAACGAGCCGGGAGCGAAAGAGAGAAACAGGAAGTGACGTCAGACGCCGCTGACGCACTTCCGGCCGGGGCCGCGATTGGAGTCGCGGCTCCGAGGATAGGAGCAGATGGGCGCAAACTAAGCCCAGAACTGCAAGTAAGAGAAACCCCCCCCCCCTCCAACAGGAGTAAGGGGGTCACCATCTGTCCCACTGTCCGGGAGGACAGAAAAAAACACAATGAGGCAGAGGATGACCCTCTTACTTATACAGGGGGTTGTGGGTGTGTCTTACTGATTGTTTAATTAGGTTCAATAAAACTTCCATCTGTCCTACCAGTTCGCGGGGGGTGGAATACCCCATCTGTGCTACTGGTTAGGACGTAAGGGAATGAAGAATATCAATGTTTGTTGATTAGAGAGAGAAACAGCAAAAATTTTTTTTTTCAGAAGTGGGAGATCAGTGATAAGTGGAAATCATCTTTTACACATTGTAGTTCATCTTGGATCGCTTTAAAGTGGTTCGAAATCCTTAACGCAGGCCAACCAAACAAGACCGCGTGGCCTAATGGATAAGGCGTCTGACTTTGAATCAGAAGATTGAGGGTTCGAGTCCCTTGTGGTCGCATTTGGTTGACGTGTTCATTTCCTCTTTTAACGTTCGTAAGAATGTGCTCTCATGACTCCTAAAAGTAAAATGTCAGTTAGAGGCACGTGACCGTGTCTTAGGCCAAAAACACATTGTCAGAAGTGGGATTTGAACCCACGCCTCCATTTGGAGACCAGAACACCCAAGTATGGGGAAGAAACTACTCTTGAGTCTGGCGCCTTAGACCACTCGGCCATCCTGACAAACACAGCTTCCTTACCTTTTCCTCTTCCCCCTTGGGAACACTAAAAATGTTAAATATACTTTTGTTATAGTCGGAGGATGAAGAATATCAATGTTTGTTGATTAGAGAGAGAAACAGCAATCTTTTTTTTTTCAGAGTTGGGAGATCAGTGATAAATGGAAATCATCTTTTACACATTGTAGTTCATCTTGGATCGCTTTAAAGTGGTTCGAAATCCTAAACGCAGGCCAACCAAACAAGACCGCGTGGCCTAATGGATAAGGCGTCTGACTTCGGATCAGAAGATTGAGTGTTCGAGTCCCTTTGTGGTCGCAGTTTCACTTGGTTGATGTGTTCATCTCCTTTTAACGTTCGTAAGAATGTGCTCTCATGACTCCTAAAAGTAAAATATCAGTTAGAGGCACGTGACCGTGTCTTAGGCCAAAAACGCATTGTCAGAAGTGGGATTTGAACCCACGCCTCCATCTGGAGACCAAAACACCCAAGTATGGGGAAGAAACTACTCTTGAGTCTGGCGCCTTAGACCACTCGGCCATCCTGACAAACACAGCTACCGTATCTTTTCCTCTTCCCCCTTGGGAACACTAAAAATGTTAAATATCCCTTTGTTATTGTCGGAGAATGAAGAATATCAATGTTTGTTGATTAGAGAGAGAAACAGCAATCTTTTTTTTTTCAGAAGTGGGAGATCAGTGATAAGTGGAAATCATCTTTTACACATTGTAGTTCATCTTGGATCGCTTTAAAGTGGTTCGAAATCCTTAACGCAGGCCAACCAAACAAGACCGCGTGGCCTAATGGATAAGGCGTCTGACTTTGAATCAGAAGATTGAGGGTTCGAGTCCCTTGTGGTCGCATTCGGTTGACGTGTTCATTTCCTCTTTTAACGTTCGTAAGAATGTGCTCTCATGACTCCTAAAAGTAGAATATCAGTTAGAGGCACGTGACCGTGTCTTAGGCCAAAAACACATTGTCAGAAGTGGGATTTGAACCCACGCCTCCATCTGGAGACCAGAACACCCAAGTATGGGGAAGAAACTACTCTTGAGTCTGGCGCCTTAGACCACTCGGCCATCCTGACAAACACAGCTACCATACTCTTTCCTCTTCCCCCTTGGGAACACTAAAAATGTTAAATATCCCTTTGTTATTGTCGGAGAATGAAGAATATCAATGTTTGTTGATTAGAGAGAGAAACAGCAATCTTTTTTTTTTTCAGAAGTGGGAGATCAGTGATAAGTGGAAATCATCTTTTACACATTGTAATTAATCTTGGATAGTTTTAAAGTAGTTCGGAATCCTTAACACTGGCCAACCAGTCAGGACCGTGTGGCCTAATGGATAAGGCGTCTGACTTCGGTTCAGAAGATTGAGGGTTCGAGTCCCTTCGTGGTCGCAGTGGCACTTGGTTGACGTGTTCATCTCCTTTTAACGTTCGTAAGAATGTGCTCTCATGACTCCTAAAAGTAAAATATCAGTTAGAGGCACGTGACCGTGTCTTAGGCCAAAAACACATTGTCAGAAGTGGGATTTGAACCCACGCCTCCAACTGGAGACCAGAACACCCAAGTATGAGGAAGAAACTACTCTTGAGTCTGGCGCCTTAGACCACTCGGCCATCCTGACAAACACAGCTTCCTTTCCTTTTCCTTTTCCTCTTCCCCCTTGGGAACACTATAAATGTTAAATATCCCTTTGTTATAGTCGGAGGATGAAGAATATCAATGTTTGTTGATTAGAGAGAGAAACAGCAATCTCTTTTTTTTTCAGAAGTGGGAGATCAGTGATAAGTGGAAATCATCTTTTACACATTGTAGTTCATCTTGGATCGCTTTAAAGTGGTTCGAAATCCTTAACGCAGGCCAACCAAACAAGACCGCGTGGCCTAATGGATAAGGTGTCTGACTTCGAATCAGAAGATTGAGGGTTCGAGTCCCTTCGTGGTCGCATTTGGTTGACGTGTTCATTTCCTCTTTTAACGTTCGTAAGAATGTGCTCTCATGACTCCTAAAAGTAGAATATCAGTTAGAGGCACGTGACCGTGTCTTAGGCCAAAAACGCATTGTCAGAAGTGGGATTTGAACCCACGCCTCCATCTGGAGACCAAAACACCAAAGTATGGGGAAGAAACTACTCTTGAGTTTGGCACCTTAGACCACTCGGCCATCCTGACTAACACAGCTACCGTATCTTTTCCTCTTCCCCCTTGGGAACACTAAAAATTTTAAATATCCCTTTGTTATTGTCGGAGAATGAGGAATATCAATGTTTGTTGATTAGAGAGAGAAACAGCAATCTTTTTTTTTTTTCAGAAGTGGGAGATCAGTGATAAGTGGAAATCATCTTTTACACATTGTAATTAATCTTGGATAGTTTTAAAGTAGTTCGGAATCCTTAACACGGGCCAACCAGTCAGGACCGTGTGGCCTAATGGATAAGGCGTCTGACTTCGGATCAGAAGATTGAGGGTTCGAGTCCCTTCGTGGTCGCAGTGGCACTTGGTTGACGTGTTCATCTCCTTTTAACGTTCGTAAGAATGTGCTCTCATGACTCCTAAAAGTAAAATATCAGTTAGAGGCACGTGACCGTGTCTTAGGCCAAAAACACATTGTCAGAAGTGGGATTTGAACCCACGCCTCCATCTGGAGACCAGAACACCCAAGTATGGGGAAGAAACTACTCTTGAGTCTGGCGCCTTAGACCACTCGGCCATCCTGACAAACACAGCTTCCTTACCTTTTCCTCTTCCCCCTTGGGAACACTATAAATGTTAAATATCCCTTTGTTATAGTCGGAGGATGAAGAATATCAATGTTTGTTGATTAGAGAGAGAAACAGCAATCTCTTTTTTTTTCAGAAGTGGGAGATCAGTGATAAGTGGAAATCATCTTTTACACATTGTAGTTCATCTTGGATCGCTTTAAAGTGGTTCGAAATCCTTAACGCAGGCCAACCAAACAAGACCGCGTGGCCTAATGGATAAGGCGTCTGACTTCGAATCAGAAGATTGAGGGTTCGAGTCCCTTCGTGGTCGCATTTGGTTGACGTGTTCATCTCCTTTTAACGTTCGTAAGAATGTGCTCTCATGACTCCTAAAAGTAAAATGTCAGTTAGAGGCACGTGACCGTGTCTTAGGCCAAAAACGCATTGTCAGAAGTGGGATTTGAACCCACGCCTCCATCTGGAGACCAGAACACCCAAGTATGGGGAAGAAACTACTCTTGAGTGTGGCGCCTTAGACCACTCGGCCATCCTGACAAACACAGCTTCCTTACCTTTTCCTCTTCCCCCTTGCGAACACTAAAAATGTTAAATATACCTTTGTTATAGTCGGAGGATGAAGAATATCAATGTTTGTTTATTAGAGAGAGAAACAGCAATCTTTTTTTTTTTCAGAGTTGGGAGATCAGTGATAAATGGAAATCATCTTTTACACATTGTAGTTCATCTTGGATCGCTTTAAAGTGGTTCGAAATCCTAAACGCAGGCCAACCAAACAAGACCGCGTGGCCTAATGGATAAGGCGTCTGACTTCGGATCAGAAGATTGAGGGTTCGAGTCCCTTCGTGGTCGCATTTGGTTGACTTGTTCATTTCCTCTTTTAACGTTCGTAAGAATGTGCTCTCATGACTCCTAAAAGTAGAATATCAGTTAGAGGCACGTGACCGTGTCTTAGGCCAAAAACGCATTGTCAGAAGTGAGATTTGAACCCACGCCTCCATCTGAAGACCAGAACACCCAAGTATGGGGAAGAAACTACTCTTGAGTCTGGCGCCTTAGACCACTCGGCCATCCTCACAAACACAGCCACCGTACCTTTTCCTCTTCCCCCTTGGGAACACTAAAAATGTTAAATATCCCTTTGTTATTGTCGGAGAATGAAGAATATCAATGTTTGTTGATTAGAGAGAGAAACAGCAATCTTTTTTTTTTCAGAAGTGGGAGATCAGTGATAAGTGGAAATCATCTTTTACACATTGTAATTAATCTTGGATAGTTTTAAAGTAGTTCGGAATCCTTAACATGAGCCAACCAGTCAGGACCGTGTGGCCTAATGGATAAGGCGTCTGACTTCGGATCAGAAGATTGAGGGTTTGAGTCCCTTCGTGGTCGCAGTGGCACTTGGTTGACGTGTTCATCTCCTTTTAACGTTCGTAAGAATGTGCTCTCATGACTCCTAAAATTAAAATATCAGTTAGAGGCACGTGACCGTGTCTTAGGCCAAAAACGCATTGTCAGAAGTGGGATTTGAACCCACGCCTCCATCTGGAGACCAGAACACCCAAGTATGGGGAAGAAACTACTCTTGAGTTTGGCACCTTAGACCACTCGGCCATCCTGACTAACACAGCTAGTGTATCTTTTCCTCTTCCCCCTTGGGAACACTAAAAATTTTAAATATCCCTTTGTTATTGTCGGAGAATGAGGAATATCAATGTTTGTTGATTAGAGAGAGAAACAGCAATCTTTTTTTTTTTTCAGAAGTGGGAGATCAGTGATAAGTGGAAATCATCTTTTACACATTGTAATTAATCTTGGATAGTTTTAAAGTAGTTCGGAATCCTTAACACGGGCCAACCAGTCAGGACCGTGTGGCCTAATGGATAAGGCGTCTGACTTCGGATCAGAAGATTGAGGGTTCGAGTCCCTTCGTGGTCGCAGTGGCACTTGGTTGACGTGTTGCAGAAAGAGAAATCCTGTCTTACAAAAAACAGGAGGAAAAGGAACCCTATTAGTTAGAGGGTTATAGAAGAGGCTCCTCGCTCGGTTTCGCCGCATTATTGGCAAAAACGGCGCAAAAAAACGAGCCGGGAGCGAAAGAGAGAAACAGGAAGTGACGTCAGACGCCGCTGACGCACTTCCGGCCGGGGCCGCGATTGGAGTCGCGGCTCCGAGGATAGGAGCAGATGGGCGCAAACTAAGCCCAGAACTGCAAGTAAGAGAAACCCCCCCCCCCTCCAACAGGAGTAAGGGGGTCACCATCTGTCCCACTGTCCGGGAGGACAGAAAAAAACACAATGAGGCAGAGGATGACCCTCTTACTTATACAGGGGGTTGTGGGTGTGTCTTACTGATTGTTTAATTAGGTTCAATAAAACTTCCATCTGTCCTACCAGTTCGCGGGGGGTGGAATACCCCATCTGTGCTACTGGTTAGGACGTAAGGGAATGAAGAATATCAATGTTTGTTGATTAGAGAGAGAAACAGCAAAAATTTTTTTTTTCAGAAGTGGGAGATCAGTGATAAGTGGAAATCATCTTTTACACATTGTAGTTCATCTTGGATCGCTTTAAAGTGGTTCGAAATCCTTAACGCAGGCCAACCAAACAAGACCGCGTGGCCTAATGGATAAGGCGTCTGACTTTGAATCAGAAGATTGAGGGTTCGAGTCCCTTGTGGTCGCATTTGGTTGACGTGTTCATTTCCTCTTTTAACGTTCGTAAGAATGTGCTCTCATGACTCCTAAAAGTAAAATGTCAGTTAGAGGCACGTGACCGTGTCTTAGGCCAAAAACACATTGTCAGAAGTGGGATTTGAACCCACGCCTCCATTTGGAGACCAGAACACCCAAGTATGGGGAAGAAACTACTCTTGAGTCTGGCGCCTTAGACCACTCGGCCATCCTGACAAACACAGCTTCCTTACCTTTTCCTCTTCCCCCTTGGGAACACTAAAAATGTTAAATATACTTTTGTTATAGTCGGAGGATGAAGAATATCAATGTTTGTTGATTAGAGAGAGAAACAGCAATCTTTTTTTTTTCAGAGTTGGGAGATCAGTGATAAATGGAAATCATCTTTTACACATTGTAGTTCATCTTGGATCGCTTTAAAGTGGTTCGAAATCCTAAACGCAGGCCAACCAAACAAGACCGCGTGGCCTAATGGATAAGGCGTCTGACTTCGGATCAGAAGATTGAGTGTTCGAGTCCCTTTGTGGTCGCAGTTTCACTTGGTTGATGTGTTCATCTCCTTTTAACGTTCGTAAGAATGTGCTCTCATGACTCCTAAAAGTAAAATATCAGTTAGAGGCACGTGACCGTGTCTTAGGCCAAAAACGCATTGTCAGAAGTGGGATTTGAACCCACGCCTCCATCTGGAGACCAAAACACCCAAGTATGGGGAAGAAACTACTCTTGAGTCTGGCGCCTTAGACCACTCGGCCATCCTGACAAACACAGCTACCGTATCTTTTCCTCTTCCCCCTTGGGAACACTAAAAATGTTAAATATCCCTTTGTTATTGTCGGAGAATGAAGAATATCAATGTTTGTTGATTAGAGAGAGAAACAGCAATCTTTTTTTTTTCAGAAGTGGGAGATCAGTGATAAGTGGAAATCATCTTTTACACATTGTAGTTCATCTTGGATCGCTTTAAAGTGGTTCGAAATCCTTAACGCAGGCCAACCAAACAAGACCGCGTGGCCTAATGGATAAGGCGTCTGACTTTGAATCAGAAGATTGAGGGTTCGAGTCCCTTGTGGTCGCATTCGGTTGACGTGTTCATTTCCTCTTTTAACGTTCGTAAGAATGTGCTCTCATGACTCCTAAAAGTAGAATATCAGTTAGAGGCACGTGACCGTGTCTTAGGCCAAAAACACATTGTCAGAAGTGGGATTTGAACCCACGCCTCCATCTGGAGACCAGAACACCCAAGTATGGGGAAGAAACTACTCTTGAGTCTGGCGCCTTAGACCACTCGGCCATCCTGACAAACACAGCTACCATACTCTTTCCTCTTCCCCCTTGGGAACACTAAAAATGTTAAATATCCCTTTGTTATTGTCGGAGAATGAAGAATATCAATGTTTGTTGATTAGAGAGAGAAACAGCAATCTTTTTTTTTTTCAGAAGTGGGAGATCAGTGATAAGTGGAAATCATCTTTTACACATTGTAATTAATCTTGGATAGTTTTAAAGTAGTTCGGAATCCTTAACACTGGCCAACCAGTCAGGACCGTGTGGCCTAATGGATAAGGCGTCTGACTTCGGTTCAGAAGATTGAGGGTTCGAGTCCCTTCGTGGTCGCAGTGGCACTTGGTTGACGTGTTCATCTCCTTTTAACGTTCGTAAGAATGTGCTCTCATGACTCCTAAAAGTAAAATATCAGTTAGAGGCACGTGACCGTGTCTTAGGCCAAAAACACATTGTCAGAAGTGGGATTTGAACCCACGCCTCCAACTGGAGACCAGAACACCCAAGTATGAGGAAGAAACTACTCTTGAGTCTGGCGCCTTAGACCACTCGGCCATCCTGACAAACACAGCTTCCTTTCCTTTTCCTTTTCCTCTTCCCCCTTGGGAACACTATAAATGTTAAATATCCCTTTGTTATAGTCGGAGGATGAAGAATATCAATGTTTGTTGATTAGAGAGAGAAACAGCAATCTCTTTTTTTTTCAGAAGTGGGAGATCAGTGATAAGTGGAAATCATCTTTTACACATTGTAGTTCATCTTGGATCGCTTTAAAGTGGTTCGAAATCCTTAACGCAGGCCAACCAAACAAGACCGCGTGGCCTAATGGATAAGGTGTCTGACTTCGAATCAGAAGATTGAGGGTTCGAGTCCCTTCGTGGTCGCATTTGGTTGACGTGTTCATTTCCTCTTTTAACGTTCGTAAGAATGTGCTCTCATGACTCCTAAAAGTAGAATATCAGTTAGAGGCACGTGACCGTGTCTTAGGCCAAAAACGCATTGTCAGAAGTGGGATTTGAACCCACGCCTCCATCTGGAGACCAAAACACCAAAGTATGGGGAAGAAACTACTCTTGAGTTTGGCACCTTAGACCACTCGGCCATCCTGACTAACACAGCTACCGTATCTTTTCCTCTTCCCCCTTGGGAACACTAAAAATTTTAAATATCCCTTTGTTATTGTCGGAGAATGAGGAATATCAATGTTTGTTGATTAGAGAGAGAAACAGCAATCTTTTTTTTTTTTCAGAAGTGGGAGATCAGTGATAAGTGGAAATCATCTTTTACACATTGTAATTAATCTTGGATAGTTTTAAAGTAGTTCGGAATCCTTAACACGGGCCAACCAGTCAGGACCGTGTGGCCTAATGGATAAGGCGTCTGACTTCGGATCAGAAGATTGAGGGTTCGAGTCCCTTCGTGGTCGCAGTGGCACTTGGTTGACGTGTTCATCTCCTTTTAACGTTCGTAAGAATGTGCTCTCATGACTCCTAAAAGTAAAATATCAGTTAGAGGCACGTGACCGTGTCTTAGGCCAAAAACACATTGTCAGAAGTGGGATTTGAACCCACGCCTCCATCTGGAGACCAGAACACCCAAGTATGGGGAAGAAACTACTCTTGAGTCTGGCGCCTTAGACCACTCGGCCATCCTGACAAACACAGCTTCCTTACCTTTTCCTCTTCCCCCTTGGGAACACTATAAATGTTAAATATCCCTTTGTTATAGTCGGAGGATGAAGAATATCAATGTTTGTTGATTAGAGAGAGAAACAGCAATCTCTTTTTTTTTCAGAAGTGGGAGATCAGTGATAAGTGGAAATCATCTTTTACACATTGTAGTTCATCTTGGATCGCTTTAAAGTGGTTCGAAATCCTTAACGCAGGCCAACCAAACAAGACCGCGTGGCCTAATGGATAAGGCGTCTGACTTCGAATCAGAAGATTGAGGGTTCGAGTCCCTTCGTGGTCGCATTTGGTTGACGTGTTCATCTCCTTTTAACGTTCGTAAGAATGTGCTCTCATGACTCCTAAAAGTAAAATGTCAGTTAGAGGCACGTGACCGTGTCTTAGGCCAAAAACGCATTGTCAGAAGTGGGATTTGAACCCACGCCTCCATCTGGAGACCAGAACACCCAAGTATGGGGAAGAAACTACTCTTGAGTGTGGCGCCTTAGACCACTCGGCCATCCTGACAAACACAGCTTCCTTACCTTTTCCTCTTCCCCCTTGCGAACACTAAAAATGTTAAATATACCTTTGTTATAGTCGGAGGATGAAGAATATCAATGTTTGTTTATTAGAGAGAGAAACAGCAATCTTTTTTTTTTTCAGAGTTGGGAGATCAGTGATAAATGGAAATCATCTTTTACACATTGTAGTTCATCTTGGATCGCTTTAAAGTGGTTCGAAATCCTAAACGCAGGCCAACCAAACAAGACCGCGTGGCCTAATGGATAAGGCGTCTGACTTCGGATCAGAAGATTGAGGGTTCGAGTCCCTTCGTGGTCGCATTTGGTTGACTTGTTCATTTCCTCTTTTAACGTTCGTAAGAATGTGCTCTCATGACTCCTAAAAGTAGAATATCAGTTAGAGGCACGTGACCGTGTCTTAGGCCAAAAACGCATTGTCAGAAGTGAGATTTGAACCCACGCCTCCATCTGAAGACCAGAACACCCAAGTATGGGGAAGAAACTACTCTTGAGTCTGGCGCCTTAGACCACTCGGCCATCCTCACAAACACAGCCACCGTACCTTTTCCTCTTCCCCCTTGGGAACACTAAAAATGTTAAATATCCCTTTGTTATTGTCGGAGAATGAAGAATATCAATGTTTGTTGATTAGAGAGAGAAACAGCAATCTTTTTTTTTTCAGAAGTGGGAGATCAGTGATAAGTGGAAATCATCTTTTACACATTGTAATTAATCTTGGATAGTTTTAAAGTAGTTCGGAATCCTTAACACGGGCCAACCAGTCAGGACCGTGTGGCCTAATGGATAAGGCGTCTGACTTCGGATCAGAAGATTGAGGGTTTGAGTCCCTTCGTGGTCGCAGTGGCACTTGGTTGACGTGTTGCAGAAAGAGAAATCCTGTCTTACAAAAAACAGGAGGAAAAGGAACCCTATTAGTTAGAGGGTTATAGAAGAGGCTCCTCGCTCGGTTTCGCCGCATTATTGGCAAAAACGGCGCAAAAAAACGAGCCGGGAGCGAAAGAGAGAAACAGGAAGTGACGTCAGACGCCGCTGACGCACTTCCGGCCGGGGCCGCGATTGGAGTCGCGGCTCCGAGGATAGGAGCAGATGGGCGCAAACTAAGCCCAGAACTGCAAGTAAGAGAAACCCCCCCCCCCTCCAACAGGAGTAAGGGGGTCACCATCTGTCCCACTGTCCGGGAGGACAGAAAAAAACACAATGAGGCAGAGGATGACCCTCTTACTTATACAGGGGGTTGTGGGTGTGTCTTACTGATTGTTTAATTAGGTTCAATAAAACTTCCATCTGTCCTACCAGTTCGCGGGGGGTGGAATACCCCATCTGTGCTACTGGTTAGGACGTAAGGGAATGAAGAATATCAATGTTTGTTGATTAGAGAGAGAAACAGCAATCTTTTTTTTTTTCAGAAGTGGGAGATCAGTGATAAGTGGAAATCATCTTTTACACATTGTAGTTCATCTTGGATCGCTTTAAAGTGGTTCGAAATCCTTAACGCAGGCCAACCAAACAAGACCGCGTGGCCTAATGGATAAGGCGTCTGACTTCGAATCAGAAGATTGAGGGTTCGAGTCCCTTGTGGTCGCATTTGGTTGACGTGTTCATTTCCTCTTTTAACGTTCGTAAGAATGTGCTCTCATGACTCCTAAAAGTAAAATGTCAGTTAGAGGCACGTGACCGTGTCTTAGGCCAAAAACGCATTGTCAGAAGTGGGATTTGAACCCACGCCTCCATCTGGAGACCAGAACACCCAAGTATGGGGAAGAAACTACTCTTGAGTCTGGCGCCTTAGACCACTCGGCCATCCTGACAAACACAGCTTCCTTACCTTTTCCTCTTCCCCCTTGGGAACACTAAAAATGTTAAATATACCTTTGTTATAGTCGGAGGATGAAGAATATCAATGTTTGTTGATTAGAGAGAGAAACAGCAATCTTTTTTTTTTTCAGAAGTGGGAGATCAGTGATAAGTGGAAATCATCTTTTACACATTGTAGTTCATCTTGGATCGCTTTAAAGTGGTTCGAAATCCTTAACGCAGGCCAACCAAACAAGACCGCGTGGCCTAATGGATAAGGCGTCTGACTTCGAATCAGAAGATTGAGGGTTCGAGTCCCTTGTGGTCGCATTTGGTTGACGTGTTCATTTCCTCTTTTAACGTTCGTAAGAATGTGCTCTCATGACTCCTAAAAGTAGAATATCAGTTAGAGGCACGTGACCGTGTCTTAGGCCAAAAACACATTGTCAGAAGTGGGATTTGAACCCACGCCTCCATCTGAAGACCAGAACACCCAAGTATGGGGAAGAAACTACTCTTGAGTCTGGCGCCTTAGACCACTCGGCCATCCTGACAAACACAGCTTCCTTACCTTTTCCTCTTCCCCCTTGGGAACACTATAAATGTTAAATATCCCTTTGTTATAGTCGGAGGATGAAGAATATCAATGTTTGTTGATTAGAGAGAGAAACAGCAATCTCTTTTTTTTTCAGAAGTGGGAGATCAGTGATAAGTGGAAATCATCTTTTACACATTTACCTCAGAGCAAGCTATCGCCACTGATGCAGACGCAGAAGCAGTGGAGTAGGAGCGCCTCATGGCACAGTCAGCCTTCCGATCCATTGGATCCTGCAAGGAAGACCCATCCTCGGCAGGGACCACTGTCCTCTTGGACAGTTTGGCAACTGCCATGTCAACCTTAGGGACAGGGCCCCAGGAAGAAAGCTGAGATTCCTGTATAGGAAACATGGTCTTAAATCTTTTAGTTAAGACCGGACCCTTTTCTGGTTTTTTCCATTCCGTTCTAAGCACGGACAGAAGGGTATCATCCGCTTTAAAGACCCTAGGTCCCTTAGAGGCGGAGGTAGAGGCTTCCCCGGGATCAACATCCTGGTCCCCCGACCGGATGGATCTCAGAAGACGCTGGGTCTTTTCCAGCGGAAAAAAATAAGATGCAGTGACCTCCTCATCCAAAGAGGAGGACTTGGAATCTTCTCTCTCCTGATCCACAGACATCTCCATTCTGGGAGGTGAAGAAGGTCTGGCGCGTTTCTGAGAGACAACGTGTTTCAGCTCCTCAATAGAGGCTTGCATAGCCGACATGTTAGAGGAGACCCACACATACATATCCTGGACTGTAGGTTCAGTCTGATGGGAAGGTAGAGACTTAGCCCTACAAGGAGGGCACCTGGAAAATTCATAATTATCCTCCAGGGGAGTATTGCAGTCATGGCAAGAGAGGTGCTTGCGCTTGGCGGATCTTTTTGCCAAGCCTTCACGATCCCCTGAGCCCTCGGTCGACATATCTAGGTAAATATGAGAGGAGTGATTAGATAATGTAGCGGCAAGAAAAAATTGCGGCTAGCTAAAATATAATAAAAATACCCAAAGTTCTCAGCAAGAGACCAGGTAAGAGAGATAGGGAAACAGTAGTATCCGCAAGGATGCACTACTAAGACTCAAAAAGACAGGACTGTGGAAGTACCAACAGCTCTGCGCTCTAGGAGGCTGAATGGCAGCCTAGGGGGAGTTTAAATATCCTCCTGGCTGGCGCCAAAACAAGACTCCGCCCACAAGGCGGAGTTGCAGAAAGAGAAATCCTGTCTTACAAAAAACAGGAGGAAAAGGAACCCTATTAGTTAGAGGGTTATAGAAGAGGCTCCTCGCTCGGTTTCGCCGCATTATTGGCAAAAACGGCGCAAAAAAACGAGCCGGGAGCGAAAGAGAGAAACAGGAAGTGACGTCAGACGCCGCTGACGCACTTCCGGCCGGGGCCGCGATTGGAGTCGCGGCTCCGAGGATAGGAGCAGATGGGCGCAAACTAAGCCCAGAACTGCAAGTAAGAGAAACCCCCCCCCCTCCAACAGGAGTAAGGGGGTCACCATCTGTCCCACTGTCCGGGAGGACAGAAAAAAACACAATGAGGCAGAGGATGACCCTCTTACTTATACAGGGGGTTGTGGGTGTGTCTTACTGATTGTTTAATTAGGTTCAATAAAACTTCCATCTGTCCTACCAGTTCGCAGGGGGTGGAATACCCCATCTGTGCTACTGGTTAGGACGTAAGGGAATGAAGAATATCAATGTTTGTTGATTAGAGAGAGAAACAGCAATCTTTTTTTTTTTCAGAAGTGGGAGATCAGTGATAAGTGGAAATCATCTTTTACACATTGTAGTTCATCTTGGATCGCTTTAAAGTGGTTCGAAATCCTTAACGCAGGCCAACCAAACAAGACCGCGTGGCCTAATGGATAAGGCATCTGACTTCGAATCAGAAGATTGAGGGTTCGAGTCCCTTGTGGTCGCATTTGGTTGATGTGTTCATTTCCTCTTTTAACGTTAGTAAGAATGTGCTCTCATGACTCCTAAAAGTAGAATATCAGTTAGAGGCACGTGACCGTGTCTTAGGCCAAAAACGCATTTGAACCCACGCCTCCATCTGGAGACCAGAACACCCAAGTATGGGGAAGAAACTACTCTTGAGTCTGGCGCCTTAGACCACTCGGCCATCCTGACAAACACAGCTACCGTACCATTTCCTCTTCCCCCTTGGGAACACTAAAAATGTTAAATATCCCTTTGTTATTGTCGGAGAATGAAGAATATCAATGTTTGTTGATTAGAGAGAGAAACAGCAATCTTTTTTTTTTTCAGAAGTGGGAGATCAGCGATAAGTGGAAATCATCTTTTACACATTGTAATTAATCTTGGATAGTTTTAAAGTAGTTCGGAATCCTTAACACTGGATTTGAACCCACGCCTCCATCTGGAGACCAGAACACCCAAGTATGGGGAAGAAACTACTCTTGAGTCTGGCGCCTTAGACCACTCGGCCATCCTGACAAACACAGCTTCCTTTCCTTTTCCTCTTCCCCCTTGGGAACACTATAAATGTTAAATATCCCTTTGTTATAGTCGGAGGATGAAGAATATCAATGTTTGTTGATTAGAGAGAGAAACAGCAATCTCTTTTTTTTTCAGAAGTGGGAGATCAGTGATAAGTGGAAATCATATTTTACACATTGTAGTTCATCTTGGATCGCTTTAAAGTGGTTCGAAATCCTTAACGCAGGCCAACCAAACAAGACCGCGTGGCCTAATGGATAAGGTGTCTGACTTCGAATCAGAAGATTGAGGGTTCGAGTCCCTTCGTGGTCGCATTTGGTTGACGTGTTCATTTCCTCTTTTAACGTTAGTAAGAATGTGCTCTCATGACTCCTAAAAGTAGAATATCAGTTAGAGGCACGTGACCGTGTCTTAGGCCAAAAACGCATTGTCAGAAGTGGGATTTGAACCCACGCCTCCATCTGGAGACCAGAACACCCAAGTATGGGGAAGAAACTACTCTTGAGTCTGGCGCCTTAGACCACTCGGCCATCCTGACAAACACAGCTACCGTACCATTTCCTCTTCCCCCTTGGGAACACTAAAAATGTTAAATATCCCTTTGTTATTGTCGGAGAATGAAGAATATCAATGTTTGTTGATTAGAGAGAGAAACAGCAATCTTTTTTTTTTTCAGAAGTGGGAGATCAGTGATAAGTGGAAATCATCTTTTACACATTGTAGTTCATCTTGGATCGCTTTAAAGTGGTTCGAAATCCTTAAAGCAGGCCAACCAAACAAGACCGCGTGGCCTAATGGATAAGGCGTCTGACTTCGAATCAGAAGATTGAGGGTTCGAGTCCCTTGTGGTCGCATTTGGTTGACGTGTTCATTTCCTCTTTTAACGTTCGTAAGAATGTGCTCTCATGACTCCTAAAAGTAGAATATCAGTTAGAGGCACGTGACCGTGTCTTAGGCCAAAAACACATTGTCAGAAGTGGGATTTGAACCCACGCCTCCATCTGGAGACCAGAACACCCAAGTATGGGGAAGAAACTACTCTTGAGTCTGGCGCCTTAGACCA